>NW_007110044.1:85533-87867 GCF_000164805.1 Carlito syrichta
CACATGCCTGTAGTTCCAGCTACTTGGAAGGCTGAGGCGGAAGGATCGCCGGAGCCCAGCAGGTCGAGGCTGCGGTGGCCGGGAGCGGCCACTGCACTTCAGTCTGGGAGACAGTGTGAGACTGTCCACCAAAGGATATAAACATTGCCTTTCTGTTTGTCTTGGGCTCACTCACAGAATGATGAGGTGCTGGTTGTCATGCACCTTATTTTGTGTTCTAGTGAACAAGATTGAAGCTAACTTTTTGGTCTTTTATTTGCTTTTTATGCTTGCATCAGATGCTACATAGTATCATATCTAGCATACTATAAAAATATATAATCACAAACTCCCTCAGATTCAAAGGGAGGGAATTTACAACCCTACCATCAATAGAAAAAATACGAGTTTTGCACCCATTTTTTAAACCTCACCATCTTACACAAATTATTTCTATTCCTTTTGCATGCAAATTATACACATTCCATCAAAAGACTCTTAAAAGAAAATCTCACTCCATTATGGAACTAAATTCAAGATTGAGGTCCAGAATGTCTTCATCTAAATCAGGTCTAAGTTCAGTTGAGGTTTCTCAGGTATAGTTCTTCAGGTACAGTTTCCTTCTATCAGATGATCAGCGAAGTAAAGAGGCAAATTATATGTCCAGCATAGTCAACATATAATGGTGAAGTGGGAACACAGTGGGTACAAGACAAGTTCCTGTTCAAAAAAGAGGTGAGGCAAGATGTGCCTAGCAATTGTTGGTCCACAGATAACTGAAATCTAGGTAGATAGTTTCTGTAAATAAAAATTCATTCATTTTTCTGTATTTAATTAAGTCTTATTCTCTGCAATTTTGTTCTCTGTTCTTGATCTGTCCTCAGTTTGCACTTTCTCAGACATTGTATTTTTTTCCTCAAGTACTATCTTGAGTTTTTAAACCTATTTCTTCCTTACAAAAGGTTTGAAGTCCAGAGATTCTTTGCACTTTGCACTCTGTCCCTTTTATTCCAAGCTGTGGTTCTCTCACCAATACAATTTTTTTAAGAAAAAAAAAGTAAAAAAAAAAATTATTGGGGAATCACTTCATTAAACCAATTGTCTTGATGGAGGGTACTTCTTTATCTTAGGCTCTTAGTGAGGTTACTGAAAAACATGCCATAAAGATTCTTAGAAGTGCTTATTGCTCTAGAGTCACATCCTTAACATCTCTATAAGGATTTCAATTTGCCTTAAGTGGTCTATTAGATACCATTTTGTATCTCTCTAGGGTCTAAGCAAAGCTCTTTTCTTTATCCTGAGACCATATTTCACTGCCAACGCCCTCAATTTTATATTTGCCTGGATCATTTATCATCTGGAGAGACAGAGCATGGACTAGTTTTGTTGTTAAAAACAAAAATCTCTGGCACCTTCACGTTTCCTCTGCATTCTATTTAATAATTAATTATTTGTATCATTTCTAGTCATACCTTATAGTACATCACTAAAATAATGAGTTGACACATTCTTCCTGGAAAATCTCCTTAGCCAGATTCATCAGTTCATGTAGTCACTTTTTTTAAAAAATGTAACTGCATTTAAAAACTTTGCAAGACTACAGTGTAAGAAAATATTTTCTTCCATCCACCAGTAGCATTTTTGACATATTACGCTCTCATGGTTATCTTTGTTTAGGCACTTTGGTCTTCCTCCAACATTCTCCTCAAGGCTATTTCATTTTCTAACTGTTGCCTGGTACCAAAAACAATGACACATATTACAGGTGTTTGTTATAGCAGCAAAATTATTGCATTTTGTATAATTTGCAAACATATTCACAAGTTATTTTTATCTTCTTCTTTATTATCTTTTTTTTTCTTCATGTAGAGACAGGGTCTTGCTATTTTGCCCAGGCTATTTTGCACCTGTGATCCTCCGACATTGGCCTTCCAGAGTACTATGATTATAGGCATTAGCCATCATGACTGGCCTTTTATTATCCTTTTGATACTTGTAGAATCTGTAATGTTATTTTCTATTTCTGATATGCGTAGCTTCTTCTAAATGTGTTTTCCTTTATCCCTCTTTTTCTTGACTGGTCTTATAAAGAGTTTATTGACTTTATTGGCTTTTTCAAATAATCATTTTATGACACCAGTATTTAATCTTTTTTCATTATATTAATTTATGATCTTATATTTATTATTTCATTAAATTAGTCTATTATTTTAATGAGTTAGTTTATTCAAATATATTGTTGTTCAATATTTTGTAAACTGGATACATGAATCATATATATATATTTTTTTGAGTTGGAGTCTCACTCCATCATCCAGACTGGAGTGCAGTGGCCGCTCCCAGCCACCGCAGCCT
>NW_007110044.1:88124-151920 GCF_000164805.1 Carlito syrichta
TGAGGCAATCCACTCACCTTAGCCTCCCAAAGTGCGGGATTACAGGCTGAGCCACTGAGCCCAGCTGAATCATGTATTTTTATACTTTAAAAATTATTCTGTTAATATACAATCATGTAGTGCATAATGATATTTTGGTCAAGGATGGACTACATATATGACTGTGACCCCATGAGATCATAACACCATATTTTAAAATATACCTTTCTATGTTTAGATGTATTTTGATACACAAATACTTACCATTGTGTTACAATTGCCTACAGTACAGGTCTGTAGTCTAGGAGCAATAGGTTGTATCATACAGCATAGGAGCATAGTGGGCTACACTTTATAGGCTTGTGTAAATACACTGTTTGATGTTCATACAATGACAGAAATTTCCTAGTAATGCATTTCTCAGAATGTATTTCCATCACTAAGTGAAGAATGACTGTATATATATGTATATATATTATATATGTATAATGTGTATATATATACATTACATATGTATATATGATGTATATATATAATATATATGGATACGAGGCATGTGACATACTTTACCCTTTTTCATACTTCCTTGCCTTTGATAATTTTAGGCAGTCTTCTTTCATTTTCTCTTTTACCACCTGTCAATTTCTTGATTGTTTTCCAAATTCTAGCATAAGCCTCATTTCTCTGTCAAATTTTTTTACTAACTCTATCAAAAATGTCTCTCTCTCTGAACATTCATAGCACCTTTTATTTATTATTGTTCATTCATGCATACATTATAAAATGTGTTATTAAATATCTACTGTATGTCAGGCACTGGACAATAGGTATATAGCACTGGATAAGACCTTGTATATTTTCTAATGAAGTTTACATTTTAATGGGAGCATGACTAAGAATAATAAATCTAGACATAGTTACAATCATGACATCACATATATTGTTGTGCTCATTAATCTATTTTCTTTAGATAATGAGCATTTTTAAATATAAGGTCTCTGTTTTACTGATTGTCGCATTATCTCTCTCAACATCTAGCAAAGTGTCAGATAAATAGCTATTTTGGCTTACCAATTATTTGTTGAATTTTATTGATAATAACAGTCTATATATTTATAGATTTGCCTGTGTTCATACCACAGAACTATAAATACCAATTATTAAGAGTATATTTCCACATAAGGAAGACTGGTATTATATACAATTGAGTAACTGACTGTCTACAGGTCACATTGATGAGCTTAGGAAGGGCCTTCATTCATCCAGAAACAATCCACAGAACTTATGACAATCACAAAATTTTCACCAAATGTATCATGAAAATTTCAAACTGTGAATAAAATGTGAATTTTGCATATTAACTTCAAAATGTGACGTCAAATTTTTCCTGGAGTATAATTTAGTGGATGGAAAAATAAAAAACAAGCCAAACAAGCAAAAAGACTTCATAATTTTCTTAGATAGCGTCTGTCCTTCATTTAATTAAACAAATATTAACTATTACATTCTTGTTATTCCATTAAGCATAAGAGTAGTTACACTTAGGACAAAGACTTTGAATTCATTTTCTTTGTGTGTCTGTGCAGTGTAGTGTAATGTGGTTTATTGTGGGTCTATGAAAGATAATAACCCAGAAAGCTATGGTATATAGCCCCAATACTATGTCTTTGTCAAGAAAGAGAAGGAGATTTGTAGATCAACAATAAACAGTTTTTTATTAGTTAGTCATAGCCACACAATCCAAAAATAATGTAAAAAATATATTTCACCTGTACATCATATTTTTCAGTTCATAGACAGTCCAGGATCTGGGGTATACATTATTCTCTCTTAGACTATTCTATCTCTAGACTATTTGGTGTCAGTTATTTTTTAAGACAGACTTACCAAGGAGTTTGATCAATTTTATTCAAAATATGCTTTGCAAAATCTTCTATATTTTTCTAAGATTCCTATAGTTTGAGGTTTTACATTTAGGTCTTTGATCATTTAATAATATCTTACTAAATTATTTTTAATAAAAATTTATGTGGAAAAACTACTGAGGACTTGTATCTCTGAGTACATTATTATACTCTCATATTTGAATAATTTGCCTAGATATAAAATTCTAGTTTCTAAGCTCATTTTCCTCAACATCTTAAAAATTCTACTTCGACCTTATCTACCTCTAAACTTCTACATTGTATTGGATATATTGAACTTCAGTAATTATTTGGCATCATTAAAGGAGACTGTTGAGTGGAACAAATCACAATTTTGAAAATCACAGAGCATAAAACTGAGTCTCTGATGATGTCAGTTTGAAAATGAAGTAACTATCCCTAGAAAGGTCTTAATTTTAATCTCTTTGTGTGAATAATTTTTTTCCATTGTCTTTTGCATCCAATGTTGCCACTGAAAAAAATTTTATTTTTCTTTATTTTGTATGTTTTTCCCTCTGTAAATATTTAGAATGCACTTATTTTCTTAATATGAGATTTTAATCTTTGTATTTTAAAATCAGGGAAGATTCTTCTTATTGTTTCTGTAAATATTTCCTCTTGTTAATGTTTATTTTTCTATATTTCTGAGATCTTATTATTGTAGGTTTTAACAATGTTACTTTTAACATCCCTGTTTCTTAATCCTTCTTTTATATTTCCTATTCTTTTGTTCCTTCTTCCACTGAGAAACTATCCTTAATTTAGTCTACTTTTAAATAACTTTCTATTGACAATACCCATATTTCTAGTTTTCTCAACTTTTTAAAAAAATTCTTATTATAAAGATATGGGGTACATTTCAGGGTTAGGTATATAAACATTGATAATGCAGGTACCCTTGTTGATGAGGTATGCCCCTCCCTCCCATAGCAGTTTTCCTCAACTGCCAATCCCACCTCTCTCCCATGAGAGTTTCCCACTACTGCCAATCACTTTCTAATAGCATTATGATTGTTCAAGGTCGCTTATGAGTGAGAACATATGGAACTCTGTTCTCTGTTTTTGTAATAAATAACTGAGTATGATCGACTACAAATCCATCCAAGTTGCTGCAAAGTCTATATATTTGTCCTTCTTTATGGCTGCATAATATTCCATTGTGTATATGTACCACATTTTTTTTTAATCCAGTCCAGTTTTGATGGGCAACATGGTTGGTTCCATGTTTTTGTGAATAGAGATGCAACAAACATACGTGTGCAGGTATCTTTTCTGTAGAATAATTTGAGTTCCTCCGGGTATATTCCCAATAGAGGAATTGCTGGGTCATATGGAAGGTGAATTTCTAGTTCTTTCAGAAAATGCCACACTGTCTTCCAAACAGGTTGTACTAGTTTTCATTCCCACTAGCAGTGTAGAAGCATTCCTTTTTCTACACATCCTCACCAGCATCTGCTGTTGTTTGTTTATTAATGATGGTCATTCTTACAGGGGTTAGGTGGTATCCAAATGTGCTTTTGATTTGCATTTCTCTGATGATGAGTGAGGCCGAGGACTTTTTCATGTGTCTGTTGGCTGCCCGTATATCTTCTTTTGAGAAATGTCTATTCATGTCTTCTGCCCACTTTTTAAAGGGGCCGTTTGTCTTTTTCTTTCCAGCACATTTGAGTTCCTTGTAGATCTTAGATATTAGACCTTTGTCAGATACACAGTTGGCAAATATTTTTTTCCCATTCTGTGGTCTGTCTCCCTGCTCTCTTGATGGTTTCTTTTGCTTTGCAGAAGCTCGTTAATTTGATGAAGTCCCACTTGTCTATCTTTTTCTTAAGGTTTTGGCCTTTAATGTTCTGAATAAGAATTGGTTCTCAGTTCCAATTTACATAAGGGTGTCTCTTGCATTTTCTAAGATTCTTATAGTTTGAGGTTTTACATTTAGGTCTTTGACCCAGTTAGAGTTAATTTTTGTGTATGGAGCTAGGTAGGGGTCCTGTTTCAATCTGCTGCATGTGGTCATCAGTTTTCCCAGCACCAATTACTGAATAGGTTTTCCTCTCCCCAGTGGTTGCTGCTGGAGGCTTTGTCAAAGATGAGGTTAAGAAATTGAGGCTTTGCTCACAGAATCTCTATCTTGTTCCATTGGTCTATGTGCCTGTTCTTGTACCAATACCAGGCTGTTTTGATTACTGCAGCCTTATAGCAAAGTTTGAAGTCTGGAAGTGTGATACCCTCTGCTTTGTTTTTTTTTTTTGGCTGATCACATCT
This sequence comes from Carlito syrichta, assembly GCF_000164805.1. NCBI lineage: Eukaryota > Metazoa > Chordata > Mammalia > Primates > Tarsiidae > Carlito > Carlito syrichta. The sequence continues at coordinate 92,291 of NW_007110044.1, forward strand.
CTGGTGAGATGAGGAAAGTTTTCTTGAATTATCTTCCAGAATCCTTGTTCCAAGTTGTTCTCATTTTTCCTTTCTTTTTCTGTGATATCAATCAGGCATAGATTTGGCCTCTTGATATAATCACACATCTCTTGTAGACTTTGTTCTTTCTTTCTGAGTGTTCTTTCTTTGTTTTTTACAGATTGGGTTAATTCCATGTTCTGATTTTCAAGTTTTGAGATTCTTTCTTCAGCTAGATTAATTCTGCTTGCCATGCTTGTCATCTTGTTATTTATCTCCTGGATAAAATTTTTTATTGTCGAAATCTCTGTTACAAGTTCGTTCCTTGTTGCATCTTATCTTTCTTGAGTCTTAGTTACTCTTTCCAACCATTCCCTTATCCCTGCCATATTCTGGGACCAGTCATTTGTGACTTCCATTGTTTGGGCACCAAGGTCTGATTTCTCAGGAGTTTTGTCTTTGGTAGACTTGTAATTGCCTGAGGTCTTCCTTTGGCTTTTCCTCATTTGTGACAGATCCCTTGTTTTTTTCTTTAGTTCTGTTATTCAGTGTCAGTGGGAGAGGGTTTCCTTTCTGATGTTTACTCAATTCTCTATTCTTCTCTGATCTGGGCTGTGGATTTGTTCTATTTTGAAATAGGATGGTAGACCTGGGAAGGTTTGCTATCTCTTGTAGCTGTTGAAATCTGAGTAAAGTGGGGGATGGGATGCTAGGTATCAGATGCTACTTGCAAAATAAAATGCTCACTTACTGTGGTATGTGTTCCCTGAGATCCACTCCCCACCACCACTCTATAAGATGATGCAAAGCAGAAGCCAACACACACTACAAAACAATCTGGAATAGGAACAAAGTGGAACAAAACAAACCACCACCACAACAACAAAAACCCAAGAAAACTAAACACACACACGTGTGCCTAGTACGAAGTGAATAGAGAAGAAAGACAAAAAGACAGAAGGGGGGAGAATAAGATAAAGGAAAAAAAAAGGGGGATCCAGGTGGAACCCTCACACATGTATTGACACAGCTCCTAAACTATAAAAATGAATATAAAAAAACCCAGAAGAACAAATGAGCAAAAACCAGCCACAAAATCAAAAGATAAACACTCAATCATTCACATATACACATAAACAGAGAATGACAAAAGAAGAAAGAAAAAGAAAATTTTTAAAATTTTGAGGGGGATGCAGATCAAATCCTCACATACACATTCATGCACAAAGGAAAAATATTTTAAAAATAGATGAACTAACAAACAGAAAATTTTTTAAATTAAAAAATTGAAAAATGAAAAACAAAAACAAGCAAACAAACAAAAAAATCTGCCCTCTTGTGACAGGCTCTGTAATGGTTCCTCTAATCAGGTCTCTCCTACAGAGCCACCTCTTTCACTCTTTACTCAGAGAATGAAGCAGGAAAGGAGGGACAGTGGAGGTGGGTGGGGCTGCAGTCCTCCCCTCCCAGTCTTGTATGGTCAGGGAGATCTCTGGTGGGGATGTACAGGATAGTTTCTTCCCCAGGTATGTACTCTCACAAGGTTGCCCCAGCCAGGTATATCCACAATAGGTTCTCCTATTGTGACTGATATCTAGGCTCTGTCTGGGTTTGTCCCTCTCAGTCATGGCCCAGCAGTGTGGGTCTGACATTCAGAGGATTGCTGGGGTGGAAGGGGTTTGGGTCAACCCCAGACTCATCACTGATCTCTTTGGAGTTCTTTCTCATCTTTTTCTGGCCACACCCTTTGTCCCATGGCTGGATCAGGGTATGGGGTGGGGCACCTGGAACTCAGCACTCATCAGGTCCCTCTAAAGTTTGTGCTCTCAGGATATTTCCTCTGGACCACAATCAAGCCCTGAGTTGTTAATCTGCCACTCACAGAAATCGGATCTCTAAACTCCATTTGCAGCCCCTTCCAGCTCCCTACCAGATACTGAAGCAGTGAGACAAAGCCCAGGGCAGTCTCTCTCCTACTTTAATGATGAGGGAGTGCCTGGGGCAATAGTTTGTCCATGCCACTTAGGCAACAAGTTGGAGGCTGCAGGTAGCTGGGCGGGGTAATGCAAATCTCTGCCCAGAAAATGACTTCAGTGGGTGGCACCTCACCAGGCATGGACTCCTCTTGGGATTTCCGGATGCTCTCTCTCTAATAATCTGATCCTGTGCTCCAGCGCATATGGTATGACAGATGATGGTATGCGCCTGGTGCCAGGCCCTGGGAATCAGCTGAATTCAGTTGGCTTTTCTCAGGCACATTCCCGCAGGTAGCAGACTTTTTTTTGTATGCAATCTTGTGAGCTGCACTCTAATTTTAGGGCAGTGGAGGGTGGCAGTCACCCTCAGAGGGGTGACTTGGGTGCATGCACCCATGTCTCCTCAGACAAACTTTCACTCTTCCACCAGCACCTGCCTACTCATGCAGAGAGTCTTTATTGACACTTTTCCTCCACAGAAATTCTTACAACATGACCTGTCAGCCACCATCTTAAGCTCCGTCCTGTTATTTTTTAAGATCGGCATTACTCTTGATTTTTAAAAGTGTTCTTATTCTTGTCTCATATTGTGAATCTTGTTTCTTTTGGTGTATCCATTAAGCTACTTTTAAAATCTTTTCTTTTTTCTAATATTTCAACCATTGTTATTGAACATAGGTAAGTGTATTTATTTTGGAATAGGTATATGTTTTGTTGCTTTGGTCTGTGAGCTCATTGAGGATTTCACCACTGTCTGGCAGTTCATACTGAAGGAAGAACCAACTTTATTTCATATCGGTGGTAGTAAATGGAGGACTTCAGATTCCTGAGATGCTGATCAATTATTACTTTTCCTCAGAAAAGAATACATCTCAGATTAGAACCTTACTCTTTGACTCCTAGGAAGGAGTATTATTTCAAAGAGATACTGCTTAATTTGGCTTTAAAAAGCATCACTAAATGTGGCACTAGAAAATGGAAATAGAGATCTTTTCTGTTTTCTTAGTCCTTAATTCTACAGGTCTTCAGCAGTGCTCTTTTTTTTAATCCTGAGGATTAAAAAAATCAATGGAGAGAGAGGAGTACAAGCAGAACTCCAAATTTACTGTTTCTATTTTATTCTTCTATAAATATGTTGGATGTCTTCTTGCTCCAGGTCAAAGTGATTATCATACAAACAAACCCATTTCAAGCAACTTGTTGTCAACCCAGGGATATCACTCAATTTCTTTCACATCTTGGATCTTGTTTCTTTTCCCTCTATATTTTCTGCGAGGTTGGTATCAAGTGAATGAGCCAGCAGCCATGATGAATCACTGTCATGATAAAAACTAGAACTTTGACAGCCATTACAAAACTTTTATAGACCTTTCTTTAACTTTTGTATTATGTGTATTAGTTTGATAAGATTGCCATAAACAAATACTACAGACTGGGTGGTGTATACAATAGAAATTTATTTTCTCACACTTCTGGAGACTGGAAGGCCAAGGTAAAGATGTCAGCAGGTCTGGTTTCTCCAGAGGCCTCTCTCCTCTGTGTGCAGATGGCCACTTTCTTGCTGTGTCCTCATGTGGCATTTTCTCTATGCACAGGCATCTCTGGCATCTCTTTGTGTGTCCATATTTCTCTTTTTATAAAGATACCAGTCAGAATGAATTAGAACCTAACCTAAAGTTTCTATCTGTAAATAAGTCATATTCAACATTTTTATGTATTTTGCTTCTGTAGACATGAAGATAGATATTATAGCTAAACCAGAAGAAAATCAGAAATTAGATCAAATTAAAATGATGCATTAAACCAATGTTAGAACAGGAAGTATCTCAGCAATGACATACAAAGAAAAGAGAGAACCAGAGGGTACTTAGATACAATTAGAACTGTTCTCCTCAATATCTTTTCTGGTCCTATGTATTTTTTTTTCTGTCTTTTGCTTCCTCTATTTGTCATCAGTCAACAAAAATTTGTGAAATACTTGGTGAAAATTGTTTTGTGTGAATATTTTGTAAAGTTTATTCAAGCCTGTAGTTAGCAAGTCAAATAGGTAGATAAATTATGTATGTTTAATTTGCCAATTAGCACATTTTATGCTTTTCTTTACTCTATATTTATCATTTTCCACCCAATGCATTTGTATTTCCAGAATGAAATGGTTTAGGAAATTGAGTGGAATTAAAACGGAACACTTCGTATCTGATAATTTTTATCTCTCATAATTTTTATTTGGTAAATAATATTTTCACAGATACACTCACATAAAAATAAACCTGAAGTTGGAGAGGCAAGATGGAGATGGAACTGGCAGGAACATGAAAGTCTCTGCAAGTGTGAGTGTCTATAAAATCAGTTTGTGTGAGTGGGTGAGTGCAACTGATGAGTGAAACTCTGTCTGAGGGAAGACTCAGGATCAAGCACCCTAGGCTCCCCTCTGGAGGTGGTTTCAACTAACCAATGCCCTGAGATTGGAACCCCCAGCATGAAAGATCATCAGCCATTCTTGGAGTTCTCTGGGGAAGAGGCAGCAGAGATCAGCTGCTCCTTAGCACCTGGCACCTGGACCACACCACCACCCATAGCAACAGGCATGGTGCTGGCAAAGAGAACCTTGGAGAGGTCATGATGAAGAAATCTGGAAGTGCACCCTGTCACCAGCAAGGAGACACCAACTGTGCCATTTTCTCTTTCCTGGCACCAGTCAGAGAACTGCATTGGCCCTCCAGTTCTGTTTACCCTCTAATCTGAGGCCCAGAGGTGATCTCCACACCCTTCTGTGATCCATCATTGTTGACTCATAGAGGAAACTTCAGGAGTAGACATAAAATGACACACCCCACCCCCACACTGGACCAGGCAGAAACACAACTGATCTGAGTGGCAGACACGGTGGCAACAACAGCAGCAGCGAATGAATTGGGTGAGCTCAGAATGAATTCACTCTCCTCCCACACCAATCTGTGAGACATCTGATCCACACTAACAGCAACCCAACTGGACAGTGCTGAGAATGAAAGAGAGAGCCTGAAGACTGGAGCCTACTTCCTACAACAGCAGTCAGCAGTGGCAGCAGTGCTTGGGAAAGGACCCTGAAGTTCCGAAAATGGCCACAGAGGGAATTCTTTTTTTTTTTTGCTTTGTTTTAGTTTATGTTTTAGTACTTTTTTTTTTGGTGTTTTTTAGTTTTACTGTTTGTATATGACTATTTTTAGGGAAAATGCATCATCAGGTTTTTGTTTGTTTGTATGTTTTTGTTTGTTTCTTTCTTAGTTTGTGTGCCGTGTGCCTGTCTGTTTTCTTTCTCTCTCTTCATCTTCCTTTCATATCTCTTCTTCCCTTTTCTATTCTTTTCCTTTTTCTTATCTCATTTTGCTTTCAGGGGGCATATATACACCCCCACCACATAGACAGATTGTAAGGTGGTAGGAAGCGGGTTTCAGGGGGCCCACATACATGTCAGTGGATACTGTGATCTGAAGATATCTTCTGGATCATAGCTACTTCATCACATCTTAATCAGAATTCAAATGGCAAAAAGTACAGTTGCCCATCTCCAGTCTGGCTTCAACATTGAACAAATCCAGGGGATCTACATAAGGAAGAATAGAGAACTGAGCAAACATAAGTGAGAGCTACCTCCCCCACCACCACTGAGCAACAGAATTAAAGAAGGGAGAAAAAGGGGAAGAAAAACTATCATAAATGAAGCAAAGTCAAAGGAAGAACACAGGTCCCATACAGACCCCTGGGAAGACAGCAACTGACCCAAACTCAGGTAATGAAGAGCTCCCAGAAAGACTGCCCTCAAGCCACAAACCCAGATACCAAGACATTAATAAAGAGAATAAATAGAAATAAGGAGAAACAAAAGGAAATAATGAAGGAGTTGATAAGTGAGATTATGGCAATTAGGAAACAAATGATGGCCACTAAACAAAATAAATAACAAATTTACAAACATGGAAAGCAGAATTAACCAAGCAGAAGAAGTAATCTAAGAGCTTGAGGACCAAAATATGGAACTAATGCAAACTGTTAAAAACATAGAAAAGAAGCTTTAAAAGACAGAACAAAGTCTCTGAGAGATGTGTGATTATATAAAGAGGTTGAAGGTTGAATCTTTGATTAATTGGCATTCCTGAGGCAGACAGAGAAACAGAGACCACTCTGGAATAAACATTCCATGAAATTATCCAAGATAATGTCCCTCATTCAAGAGATGTGAACATTCAAACACAAGAAATTCAGAGCACCTCTGCAAGACATCAAATGAGAAGACTAACTCCTAGATACATAGCAATTTATTTACACAAAACAGGTATAAAAGAAAAAAAATCCTAAGGGGAGCAAGAGAGAAAGGTCAGACTACTTAATGGGAAGACCAATTAGAATAGCAGCAGAGTTACCTATGGAAACACTACAGGTGAGAAGAGACTGGAGCCCAATCTTCAAAGTTCTCAAAGATAAACAATTACAATCCAGAATTTCTGCCTAACAAAGCTAAGATTCATGAACGATGGAGAATTCAAATCCTTCCCAGACATTCAATCCCTAAGAGTTTATACCACTCCCACTCCCATATCAGCACTACAAGAAACATGTAAGAAAGTATTAAACAAAGAAGAAAGGAAAAAAGAATAATCATAATCTTTCCAAAAATGCATGAAAAAGATTGAATGCACACACATATATCAACCACCAAGTTTTTTTTTTTAAGCCAACTAACAAAGAAAGAACAACAAACTCTTTAAGAACTTCATGGCAGGGATAAATTCTCACATCTCAATAATTAGCCTGAACATGAATGGACTAAATGCACCACTGAAAAGACATAGAATAGAAAACTGGATTTAAAAAGAAGCATGATGCAACAATTTGCTGTCTCCACGAGACTCATCTCACCAAAATGGAAACTCATAGACTCAAAGTAAGAGGATGGGAAACAAATTTTCAGGCATATGGAACACAAAAGAAAGCAGGAGTTGCAATCTTAATATCAGACAAAATAACCTTTAAGCTATCAAAAGTTTTAAAAGATCCAGAAGGTCACTACATAATGATAAAAGGTTCAATTCATCAACAAGAAAATCCATCCTAAATATATATGCACCTAACATAGGAGCACCAACCTTTATAAAGTAGCTTATATGTAAACTAAAAAAAAGATATTTACTCTACATTATCATAACTGATGACTTAAATATCCCACTAACAACCCTAGATAGATCATTGAGACAAAAAATTAACAAGGAAATTCAGAACCTCAACTGGATGCTTGACAAAATGGACTTAACAGATACCTACAGAACACTCTAGCCATCAAACATGGAATATTCATTCTTCTCATCACCACATGGAACATATTCCAATACCAACAACATCCTCGGCCATAAATCAAGCATAAACAAATTTAATAAGATTAAAATACTGCCAAGCACCTTCTCAGAACACTGTGGAATAAAAATAAATATCAACACCAACAAAGCTAGCTCAAAACCCACAAAGACATAGACACTAAACAGAATGATGCTGAACAACTTCTGAGTCAACGTGCAAATCAAAGCAGAAATTAAAAGATTTCTGGAAACAAATGAAAATAAAGACACATCTTACCAAAATCTCCAGTATGCCATAAAAGAAGTACTGAGAGAATTCATTTCTTTATGAACATACTGAAATGACTGTTAGTATGTTAGCCTCTCAGTTTCCCCTCTCATCCCTCCTCCATATGACTGCCCCAACCTTCTGGTAAACAGTAAATCACATCCTGCTTGGTGGGAAACCCAGATAAGCCATTCTGTAACTACTCAAGACAAACTCTCACCCCTCCTCCATATGACTGTCCCAACCTTCCAGTAAGCAGTAAATTACATCTTGTTTGGTGGGAAACCTAGCTGAACTATTCTGTAACTACTCAAGATAAACTGTTCTGTAACTGTTCTGTAACTGAAAATTTCCTGCTTTCACTCCCCCTGACTCTGATAAAATCATGGTTTTTGCCCTTATAAATCCCCTGCCTACTTTGGGGCTGAGAGTTCTTTGGACATAAGTCTGTTCTTGACCGCTGGCTAGTAAAGGACTCAAAATTTGATTCTCAGTGTGTGGCAATTCCTTTCTCACACTTTGGCTATAACATTTGGAGGCTTCAGTGAGATTGCAAAGCTTGGGAAATGGTTTCACTCTGGCTCTCCCTGGCTTGGTGAAGAAGTTATAGGGGAGATGTTTCAGGGCCCATAACTTCTCATCCAGCCCAGAGGGAGTTGGAACAACCACTGGCTTCCCATCACCTCAAAAATACCTGAGTCCATCTGCATTCTCCTAGAAGATAAGAATCTGTTTATTCTGTATGTGGCCACAACTCTGTTAAGGAAGATGGAGCCTGATGAGGCTGCTCCTTAGACTCTGTTCATTAAAGCCAAGATATTGACTGAGTAGAGTCTCGATTGAGTATCTGGTTTCTGTTTGGGTACCCACTTTAACTTCTGACTGCTTATGATGTTGACCCCTTTCCTTCCTTTGCATTCTTGCTGTGCTCTTTGCTACAGGGCTTACTTCTACTACACTCTTGGACTGATTGTTAGGTCAGAAACTTCTTCTGGATTTTTTTTTACTTATCTCTTTGTGGTTAAAGGTCTGATCCTCATTACATCCCTCCTGTAATTTACTTGTTTTAACAATATGGGGCAGCAGGCTTCTTGACCCTCCAGTCCTCTGGACTATATAATTAAAAAAAAGTTTTCTGCTGGATCTCAGAGGACAATTAACAGTTTCTGCCTAGGGCTACTCCCTAGGGAGGCAAGAAGGTCCCCAAAGGAAAGTTCAGACCATCAGCACCCATACGGGTGGGAGATGAAGTGCTTGATTTCTTTGCTCTTTTATTTTCTTGTTGGCAAAGTGACTCCACGAAGAATCTTGAAACTCCAACAGCTGCATGGTATGCCTTTGTGCACCTCCAGCAAGTGATCCTTCATTTATCATTCACAATATAAGCTGGAGGATGGCAAAAAACTGGCCAAAGTGTGGCTCCCTAGCTCCTAACAACCTTTTGCAGCTTAATTTGTCCCATATATTCAGGCTTTTTATAAGTTAGCTCACCATCCAGATATCTGTTCCTCCTGTTATATTTTTGTGTTGACTCCCCAGAACACATTGCCCGTAGGCTCATCAGAGGATACCTACCCTGCTGACTTAGCCGTCTCTCCCTCAAAAGATATTGGGGTTCTTGCTAGATTGTCTTTTTTATAATAAATCTCTCTCAAGTTATATCTAAACTGGGACTATATCTACCTTATTCCCAGATGAAATTAAAGGTATCATGTAAATTAATTCTGTTAACTAACTACACAAAGGGCAATTGCAATTTTAATCTGTTTTTCCAACCAAACATGCAAGTGTTGTAGTAAAATTTTACTTCCAACTTTACCATGTGTTAACATATTAGTGTTAAATAACACCAGTGTTATATCAGGCTCGCTAAAGTTGTATTTTATAAATAAAAGGCTAAATCACCTGTTGTGCCTAACTATCACCCTCTTATAAAACATGTAACACTTTAAATGCTAAACATCCTGCATGACATGGTAAGGTTTGGGAACTGGCCATTCCCACCTGGTTAAGTTACTTTTACTAAGCCTACTACTTCTCCTGCCGGACAGGTAAAATACTACGTACTCTGTGTGAGCACAATGAGGATGGGAAATGATCAATCACTCTCACCTAATTTTCCATACCTTACAGCTAAGACTACAGTTTAGTAACTTATAAGGGTTTTTAACAACTTTATCTGTTCATAATTATAAATAAATAGAGACAGATCATTATACATCCATGTGGTCTGTTCATGCTAAAAGACTTTGCATCAGAATGTCACAAAGAAATAGTTTAAAAGTTTCATATGTATAACTTATTTAAAAAGGAACTTTTAAAGTTTTTTCAGTCAAAACATTAAAAAAAAACCAAAAAAACAGAACAAAACAATGCCAACATGGAGGGCAGCAGAACCAGAGGGCCAAAGAGGCATCCCAATTGGCAGTCACAATCAGTGACCAAAACTCCAAATGCCCATCAAAGAAATGGTGAAAACAAGCCTGCTAAGTGAATGGGGTCCATTGCTTAGGGGTACAGTCAGTGGGAACCCTGAAAGCATAGTTGTCCCAAAGAGGCCTAAAACCTCCTAGACCTTGTCCACTGTGCTGGCCAGAAAACTACTGGAAAGCAGGTGCACTCTCTTCTGAAAAGAGGAGAGAACACTTGGCTCACAAATGGTGGTCACTTATGAAGATCTATCTATCTGCTAAACTGCCTGGCACTGGCTCACCATCACCCCAACAACCCCCCAGGTGAATATTAGGGCACTGGAATCCAAATTAATTTCTTCGTCAACACAGGTGCCAGCTGTTTGGTCCTGGTCATCTATGTTGAAATTAGAAATTTCAAAGTCTAAATAGTTAACCTGAAACTGCAGGGTTAAATAGAGATTTTTAACTCTACTTCTTTCTTTCTGCCTGCTTTGAATCTGCTAGTAACTTCTGATGTTACTATAAGCTCAATGTTTCAAGGTTAAATTTTTTAAAAATTGTTTTTCTTATACAGTTCAGTCAGTTCTTTCATCTAAAACTGAAAGAAAAAAAACAGCTAAACCTTCTGAATTATCAGTAAAATGTTCATGTATTTAACTTTAAGGTTCTTACTTATATAACCCCTGATGTTCACAGGTTTTAAAAAAATTAGCCAAGAAATAACTCAAAATAATAACTAGCCTTGTGTAAAATCTCAGTTTTCATAAGTAATTGAACAAACAGCTATAAATAAATAAAACAATGCTTATGGGTAAGCTCTTCATGTGATTTTCAAATCTTAAAATTGTTTTTAAAACTTATTAAATGTCTGGGTTAATTTCAATTTAAAAAGTTATAATACAGAAATATTTCTAAAATTATATAAATGGTCTCATCTGAAAAACACTAATATCTAACAGACACTTCAGAATTTCTTGTTTCCTATGTTTTCACTAACATTTTAAATTATTTTATATAATCTGGAGATTATTTTTTAAATATTTATTTAAAAATAAAAAAATCAGTAAGTAGAAAAGAAAAATGTAAAAAAAGTTATAAAAATATATTTTTAGTGAGGAAAGTTATTTAAAAAGAATAATTTTGTATAATAAAAATTTGTCCTAAAATAAAATGACTGGTTATTTAGAATAAAATAAAATAAACAGGACAAAACAGAAAGTCCAACCATGTCATTAAGGGTGGAAATCAGGATAAGGTACACAAAGGGGACAGTTTTCTCTTGTCAATATTTACCTGTTTTAAATTATCTTGTTCATAATTATTTCCTGCAATTTAAGCTACAACCTAACCACATATCTCTGTTTTCAATTTTTCTTCAGACTTTGTCAAAGTGACTATATTTCCTTTTTTAAAGTACAGCAATATATAATTTATAAGGGAACATTTCAACTTACATTGATAAATTAAAGACTTTAATCATACATATAATGTATGGGACTACTTTCACTTTTTCAGCATTTTTTCTAAGGCAATCACTTTTTTCATCATTGTTTGCTCAATAATTTTTCCTGTGCTCTTGCTCGGTGTTTTATTAAATCCAAATAGTATTCAGTTAAGGTTCCACCATTTTCTGTTCATGCCCTTGGAAATAAATAGGTAAGAACATCTCTACAGCCCACTTCAGCAGGAAGTAGTTACAGAAAATTGATCTTCACCCCATTTCCCATAATCATAAGAATATTTCCAACGCAGGAGTAGGGAATAAAAGGTCAGATCAAGAGCAGGTAGTCATTTTTTAATCTTGTTGCTAAACCCTAACACAATTATGAAAAAACTAAAGGCTATGTCCAGGAAAAATGCATGCTTTAGGTAAAAATTAACTCTGCCAACTTTGTCTTTTCAGAAACACAGACTCCTTAAGCATAACTGGTACCCACCTATTGCAATTTGTCTTTTTTAGAAATCCAAACTTCTCAAACATGACCATTATTGACCCATCGTATACTCAGTGCATGGTGAGGAAGACCCTCTTCAAGGTCTCCAAGACATCCACAAGTGGTCAACAAAAAAGTCACGGCAGTCATGTCTATCAGACCACAGTATCTCCAGGGGAAAGAATTTAAGCCAGGGCTTGGGCAATTATGGGGACACATTCATCTAGAGTGTAGGCCTGCTTCCTGTCTGTAAGAAGTAAACATTTCTCTTCTCATTTACCTTCGAAGAAGAGGCTGGTACCAAAGGAGGGCTCTGTGTAGCACTAAAAAATCATACTGTTTTTATGTCAATAAATCAGGAGTCATTAGAAACTCCCTCCAAAAGATTCAAGAAAATTTAAACAGAAGACAAAAATAAAAAATAAAAATAAATAACAAATCCTAGTTTAAAAATTTGTTTAATTAAAACTGAGGACTAACTACCTTAATTACAGGTCTGGCTGGCCCTCTACTTCTCCTCCTTCTCAGTCTACTCATCGGGCGCTGTATATTAAATTAAATAGTTTGGTGTATAAAACAACAAATCACTTTTGTAAAACTCATGTATATATGGGCCCATTACAATCGCTACCCATAATAAATGAGTCAATGCTTTGACTCATGAATAACTAAAAGGAGAGAATGAAATGATTGTTAGCATGTTAGCCTTTCATCCCTCCTCCATATGACTGCGCTAACCTTCCAGTAAGCAGTAAATCATATCCTGTGTGGTGGGAAACCTACATAAGCCATTCTGCAACTACTCAAGATAAATTATTCTGTAACTGAAAATTTCCTGCTTGCACTCCCCCCAACTCTGATAAAATTGTGTTTTTTGCCCTTATAAATCCCCTGCCTACTCTGTTTGGGGTTGTGAGTTCTTTGCACTAAGTCTGCTCTCGACTGCCAGCTAGCAAAGAACCCAAAATTTGATTCTCAGTGTGTAGTGATTCCTTTCTCACACTTCAGCTATAACAACACTTCAAGAAAATGGAAAGATCACAAGTTAACAGTCTAACAAATCACCAAAGGGAGCTAAAAAGGCAGGACTACCAAAACTGTAACTTCAGTAGAAGAATCCAGATCACCAAAATAAAAACCCAAATATGGGACAGAGAAGACAAAAAATCATTGGAAAAAAACCTACAAAGCAAAAAGCTGGTTATTTGAAAGGGTAAATAAGATTGAGAGACCAAATAGTCAGATTGACCAAGAAAAAGAGAGAAAACGCCTAAATAAATACAATCAAAAATACAAAATATCAAATCGTAATGGACCCCAAATAAATACAAAATATTATTATAGATTACTAAGAACACCTATATGGAAACAAACTCAAAAACCTAAATGAAATGGAAGACTTTCTGACATCATACTACCTCCCAAAGTTGAAAGAAGAAGAAATGAGATGTTAAATAGACAAATAACAACCCAGGAAATCAACTTAATCATAAGAAAACTACCTACAAACAAAGTCTGTGACTAGATGCTTTCTAGCAGACTTCTGCAAAGCATACAAGGATGAACTGATTCCAACTGATACTTTCAGTACTTTCCTATTGAAAGTATTCCAAGTAATTGAGAAAGATGGAACTCTCCTCAAATTATTTTATGAAGCTAGCTTCATACTGATACCCAAACTGGGTAAAGATCCAATAAAGAAAGAGAGCTACAGGCCATTATCCCCGATACACATAGATGCAAAAATATTCAAAACATTACAGCAAATCGAATCCAACAAAACATTTCAAAAATCATCCACGATGACCAAGTAGGCTTCATTCTCAGTTTGTAAGTCTGGTTCAACACTAACAAGACCAAAAATATAATCAAATATATCAACAAATGTAAATGTAGGAAACACATGATTATATCACTAGATGCTGAATAAGCGTTTGATAAAATCAAGCATTCCTTCTTGTTAGAAATCCTTGAACATCTAGGCATAGAGGTAACACACCTCAAAATAGTAAGAACCATCTATGATAAAACCACAACCAATATAATGCTAAATGGAAAAAAGTTGGAAGCATTTCCCCTGAAAACCAAAACAAGACAAGGCTGCCCACTTTCACCCCTCTTGTTCAACATAGTGTTGGCAGTACTACTAGCTAAAGAAATCAGAAGACAAGGAAATCAAGGGCATCCAAATAGGAAAAGAGGAAGTCAGGTTTTCCCTCTTTGCTGACAATATGATACTAAACCTTGAAAATAAAAGAAAATCTGTCAAAAATCTTGCACTGATAAAGGACTATGGCAGTCTCAGAGTACTAAATCAACGTGCAAAAGACAGTCACATTCTTATACACCAAAAACAAACAGGCAGAGAACTAAATAAAAAGCAAAATCCCATTCACAATAGCAACAAAAAATGAAATACCTTGACATCTTCCTAACAATAACAATGAAAAGCCTTTACAATGGAAACCACAAAACACTGCTGAAAGAAATGAAAAAAGAAACAAACAAATAGAAAAAAATACCATGATCATAGAATAGAAGAACTAACATTATTAAAATGTCCATCCTCCCTAAGGCAATCTACAGATTTAATACAATACCCTTTAAATTACCAGCATAATTTTTTTTAGACTTCAAAACAACAATACAGAAATTCAAATGGAAAAATAAATGACCACAAATAGCCAAAACAATCCTCAACAAAAGAAACAAAGTGGGAGATATCACACTTCCAGACTTTAAACTTTACTATAAGGCTACAAAAATCAAAACAGCCTGGTATTGGTACAAGAACTGGCATATAGATCAATGGAACAGAAGAGAGATTCCAGAAGTAAAACCTCAATTTCTCAACCACCTCCTCATTGACATAGCCTCCACTAACAACTACTGGGGAGAGGAGAACCTGTTCAGTAAATGGTGCTGGGAAAACTGACTGACCACATGCAGAAGATTAAAAAAAGACCTCTACCTATCATCAAACACAAAAATCAACTCCAAATGGATCAAATAGCTAAATGTAAAACCTTAAGCTATAAGAACTTTGGAAAATGCAGGAGACACCCTTATGGCAATTGGAACTGACAACCAATAACTGATCAAAACCCCAAATGTCCATACCATAAGAGAGAAGCTAGACAAGTGGGGTCTCATCAAACTAAAAAGCTTCTCGAAGCAAAAGAAACTACCAACAGAGCAGGGATACAGCCCACAGTATCGGAAAAATTTTTTCCAACTGCATATCTGACAACGGCCTAATATCTAGGATCTACAAGTGTGCTGAAAAGAAAAAAAACAGTCCTATTAAAAAGTGGACAAAATATATGAATAGATACTTCTCAAAAGAAGACATACAGGCAGCCAACAGATACATGAAAAAATGCTCATCCTCACTAATCATCAAATACATTGCAAATTAAAACCACATTGAGATACTACCTAACTCCAGTCAGGATAGCCATCATCAATAATTCAAAAAACAACAGATGCTGAAGACGATGTGGGAAAGGGGACACTTCTACACTGTTGGTGGGAGTGTAAACTAGTACAATCTCTATGGAAAACTGTATGGCAATTCCTAAAAGATCTAAAAACTGACTTTCCATATGACCCAGCAATTCCCATTCTGGGAATATATCCAGTGAGTTCAGTTCACTCTATGAAGAAGGTTCCTACACATGTATGTTTATTGCTGCATTATTCACAATAGCAAAAACATAGAACCAACCATGCTGCCCATCGAAAATGATCTGCATTAAAAAAAGGTGGTACATATACACGATGGAATATTATGTAACCATAAAGAAGGACAGAGGAATGAACTTTGCAGCAACTTGGATGGATTAGAGTCTATAACACTCAGTGTCCTAACACAGAAACAAAGTACTGAGTACCACATGTTCTCATTCATAAGTGGAACATGAACAATTATCATAATACTATAAGAAAGGGATTGGCAGTAGTGGGAAACTGCCAGGGTTGGGGGTGGTACACTTCATCGATAAGGATACCTGATCTCAAACCAGGTGAAGTGGGGACCAAAGTGAGGCCCAAACTTCACCTGTACAATGACCATTTGTATACCTAACCCTGAATTGTACATCACATTTTTAAAATATAAATTTTAAAGAGTCAAAAAACAAACAAACACATAAACCTGGGAATATTTACTAAAGTGTAATATAAATTAATGCTTTTACCCACCTGATTTA
This sequence comes from Carlito syrichta, assembly GCF_000164805.1. Taxonomy (NCBI): domain Eukaryota; kingdom Metazoa; phylum Chordata; class Mammalia; order Primates; family Tarsiidae; genus Carlito; species Carlito syrichta. The sequence goes on from NW_007110044.1 coordinate 108,427, forward strand.
ATGGTACAGCTATTATAGAGTACATGGTTGTGTGTAGGTAGATAGCTACACATCATCAAGACATCACAGTGAGCATTTTCATTATCAAATGGTTGAATGGTATTCTAGTTACATCATACTTAAAGTAACCAGCCACCCAGTCAAATAACCAAAAATAAAATTTGTATTTCAATAATAACTTTAACTGGTATACTATGGTGTTCTGGGGCGGGGGGGGGGGGGGGTGGAAAGCAAAAACCAAGTCATCTAAACTTATTTGTGATTAATAAAAAGTGTTGAGATTTTTTTTAGGTGAAGGGGGTTAAAAGTAGAGAGGATTATTATTGTTACTATGTACACCTGAAAAATACAATTGCTATGGGGCAAGTTAAATTTCCTTTAATGGCTCCTTACACTGATATTTGAGCCTAAATAAATAGGTTAAAGCAGAAACTGATGGAGCTCATCACTTAAAAATTTTCATAGAATTAGAATACAAGTAACACTAATTCAATGACCAGCTGACAAAGATGGACACAGACTTAGGGATGGGGCCATCTCAGCACAGCTCTGACTTCTTCATGGACAACTGTGGGCACTGGGAGTGTCAGGAGGCAGCACCAACACCAGTGGCATGGACTTTGGTGTTTAATTCTGGAACACCCACAGCAATAATCAATTATAGTGACACTCTTTCAAGTAGGGCTGCAATAATGTTTTTACAAGAAGGAGGCTGCTATAGTTTGGATATTTGTCCCCTCCAAACTTCACACTGAAATCTGATTCTTCAAGATTTCAGTCAGTGCCCAGTTGAAAGTGTTTGGATCATGAGAGCAGATTTATCAGGAATAGATTAATGTCCTCCCTTGGGTGGAGTGAGTGAGTTCTCAGTTTATTAGTTCCTGTAAGAACTGATTGTTTAAAAAAATTCCTGGGGCCCCATATTATTTCCTCCTTTGTCACATAACCTCTGTGAAAGCAGGTTCCCTTTGCTTTATACCTAGAGTGGAATCAGCCTGAAGCTATCCCCCGATGCAGGTGCCCTGTCTTGAACTTTTCCAGATGTCAATTATGAATCAAATGAAGTTTTTTTTTTAATTACCCAGTTTCAGGTATTCCTTTATACCAACAAAAAATAGAGGTGACATTGAGAGAGAAATACAAAACAACAGCAAAAACACTCCATGCTAATAACACATTTAGCTTAGGTGAGGTGTGTCTCAGGAACTCTGCACGATAATTGGTCTTTAAAGTGAAAGGATCTGAAGGGCTGGAGGTTCCTGAAAACATATGATTATACAGGTCTGTGATGCTGAAGACATTCTGGACTAATCTTTCTTTAATAACTATTAATTGCTCAAAAGTTGTTGAAAATCTGAAAGATGAAAAGACTTTATAACATTCAGAAAAGAGAATACAAACTGACTCAGATTAAGTTAAGGAGATTTAAAAAATACTGGGTGGGACCAGGCATGGTGGCTCATTCTTATAATCCTACACTTTGGAAGATCAAGGTTCAAGGATCCCAGGAGATCAGGCTGGGCAACATAGCAAGATCCCATCTTTATGAAAAACTTAAAAAAACAAAATAAAGTAAAAAGAAAAACATTGGATAATTTACTGGATTATGAAAAGAATTGAATGCCTGCACTTGATACAGATATTTGATATTTCTCCACATCATGGTACAGAATTGTTACATGTGGATAAAATATTGCTGCCAACAGAACAGAAGGATTACCTGCTTTACTTAATTTTCAAGTGTTTGGTCTTAAATTTTAATTACTAATTACTATGATTCGAATGTCCCCTCCAAAACTTCTGTTGTATTTTAATAGCTATTTTAACAGTATTGTGAGGTGAAATCTTTAAGAGATGATTAGGTAATGAGAGCTCTGCCCGCATGAATAGATTAATGCTGTTCTTGAGAAAGTGTGTTAGTTATCACAAAAGTGGGTTCCTGATAAAAAGGATAAATTCAACCTGATTATCCCCTCCCTCTAATCCATGTGATGTCTTCTGCCTTATTATAACATAAGAAGAAGGCACTCAACAGATTTGACCCCTCAGTCTTAGACTTTCTAGCCTTTAGAACAATGAGCAGAATAAACCTTTATTATTTATAAATAACCAAGTTTTTTGTATTCTGTTATAGCAGAAATGAACTGACTAAGACAATGAGACTTATTAATGCCTACTGTTTGTTAGGATGAGTTCGATTTTGCTGTTGCTTCTTATAATTCTTTTGCTATCTGTAAAAACAAAAATGCATCATTTCTATAAAGTTTTTTATTTATTATTATTACATATTTTTTATTTTAAAATTGTGGGATATAGTTAAGGGTTAGGTATACAAATATTCATTGTACAGGTACCCTTGTTGATGAGGTGTTCCCCCTCCCTCGACAGATATTGACTACCATTAATCCCACCTCCCTTCCCCTCTCTGCCTCCCCCTATTTTCTCACCACTGTCAATCCCTTTCTTATAGCATTATGGTAATTGTTCAAAGTCCACTTATGAGTGAGAACTTGTGATACTCAGATCTTTGTTTCTGTGAGAGAGCACGCAGTATTATCAACTCTAATTCCATCCAGGTTGCTGCACAATTAATGATTCAGTTCTTTTCTATGGCTGCATAATATTCCTTTATGTATATGTACCACATTCTTTTAATCCAGTTCTCTTTTGATGGACAGCATGGTTGATTCCATGATCTTGCTATTATGAACAATGCTGCGATAGACACGTGTGAAGGTATCTTTTTTATAGAGTGATTTGAGTTCTTTGAGGTATATTCCCAGTAGAGGGATTGCAGGGTCATTTGGAAGGTTGGTTTTTAGAGCTTTTAGGAATTGCCACACTGATTTCCACAGAGGTTGTACTAGTTTATACTCCCACCAACAGTGTAGAAGTGTTTCCTTTTTGCCACATCCTCTCCAGCATCTGTTACTTTTTGAGTTATTGATAATGGCCATTCTGACAGAAGTTAGGTGGTATCTCAGTGTAGTTTTAATTTGCATCTCCTTGATGACTGGTAAGGTTGAACAGTTCTTCATGTATCTGTTAGCTGGTCATATATCTTCTTTTGAGAAGTGTCTGTTCATATCTTTTGCCCACTTTGTAATCGGGTTGTTTGTTTTTTTCTTTTCAGCACATTTGAGTTCCTTGTAGATCCTTGATGTTAGACCTCTGTCAGACATGGAGTTGGCAAATACCTTTTCCCAGTCTGTGGGTTGTCTCCCTGCTCTCTTGACAGTTTCTTTGGTTTTGCAGAAGATTGTCAGTTTAATGAGGTCCCACTTGTCTATCTTATCTCTTATGGCCTGTGGGTTTCAGATTTTGCTCAGGAATTGGATGCCAGTTCCAACTTCCACAAGGGTGTGTCCTGCATTTTCTAAAGTTCTTATGGTTTGAGATTTTACAATTAGGTCTATGATCCATTTAGAGTTAATTTTTGTGTATGGGGATAGATAGGGATCCTGTTTGAATCTTCTGCATGTGTTCAGTCAGTTTTCCCAGCACCATTTACTGAATAGGTTCTTCTCTCACCAGTGGTGGGTGGTGGAGGCTTTGTCAAAGATGAGTTGGTTGAGAAATTGAAGTTTTGCTTCTGGAATCTCAATTCTATTCCACTGGTCTATATGTCTGTTCTTGTACCAATACCAGGAATATCCCATGCTCATGATTTGAAGAATCAACATTGCTAAGATGTCCATCTTACCTAAAGCAATCTACAGATTTAATGCAATACTCATGAAATTACCAGCAACATTCTTCTCAGAACTAGAAAAAACAATACAAGAATTCACATGGAAACACAAACGACCAAGAATAGCCAGAACAATCCTTAGCAAAAAAAAAAAAAAAAAAGCAGGAGGTATCACACTACCAGACTTTAAACTTTACTATAAAACTACAATAATCTATAAAGTTCTTTTTTTTTGTTTTTTTGAGTTGCAGTCTCACTCTGTCACCCAGACTGGAGTGCAGTGGCCACTCATGGCCACCGCAGCCTCGACCTGCCGTGCTCCGGCGATCCTTCCTCCTCAGCCTTCTGAGTAACCGGAATTACAGGCATGCGCTACCAGCCCAGCTGATTTTTTGATTTATTGTAGAGATGAGGTCTCGCTGCCCAGGCGGGTCTCGAACCCGCAGGCTCAGGCAATCCACTCACCTCAGCCTCCCAAAGGCACGGGATTACAGGCTGAGCCACTGAGCCCGGGGAATCTATAAAGTTTTTTAATGCATTCCCTCCCCTATAAAGAAACTCCCTGCTGACATTTAATTTAAATTCCTTTGAGGAAAAGTACTGTCTTTAGATTCTTAAAACTTCCACTATATTAATTTGGTATAGTTTTCCATTTATAGAGATTATTTTTTGTATATTTATAGTGTTTATAATCTTTCTCTTTAAATATACATAAATATTGGGTTAAGTTGATTTTTGGATATTTTATAGCTTTTGTTGCTATTGTGAATTGCAAGTCCTCCCCATAACATTATAACAATGATTTTGATGGTGTGGGAAAATTTCCCTGACTTACTGATTTCATATTTTGCAATGTTGTGATTATTTCCTAATAGTTTTCATAAAGATTGTTGATTTTTTTTAGGATACTTTATATAGGTGATTACTTCATCTTGACATAACTACATCTTCATATTCTCCTTTCCAAATGGTGAACCTTTTCATTTATTTTTCTTATTGTTTTACCATACTTCATGCAACATATTGAACACTAACAGATAATGTGTGCCCTTGTATTGATCTTTCTCTTAAAGGAACCATTTCTAAAAATTTTTCCACTGAAAATGATATTTATCATAGCATTTTATTAGTTAAACTTGACATATTGTCAAAATTGTTTCAATTTATTTTCTCTAAAATTTTATAAAAGTAAATTTGAGGCCGGGTGTGATGGCTCAAGCTTGTAATCCCAGCACTTTGGGAGGTTGAAGTAAGGAGACTGCCTGAGCTCACAGGTTTGAGAACAGCCTGGACAACTTGGCGAGACCTCATCTCTGCAATCAATTTTTTAAAGAAATTAGCCGGACGTGATAGTGCAGCTCCTGTTGTTCTGACTCCTTGGAAGGCTAAGGCAGAAGGATCGCCTGAGCCCAGCAGGTCGATGCTGGGGTGACTGACTGCGAGTGTGACGCTGCACTCCAGCTAGGGCAACAGAGTGAGACTCCAACTCAAAAAAAAAAAGTAAAAGTAAATTTGAAACCTTAGACAGTGTCTTTCTTAATATGTTACACTTATTTCAATATAAAAATTCAGGCAATACTCTTCTTCATTTATTTCACTTATTTTATTAACTTTAGTCAAACAAGTTAGCAAATTACAATAATAGATTTTCTTTTAAAAATAACTTCTTGAGTGTGATTTATATATAAAAATATGTATATATTTTTATGTATACAACTTGATAAATTTGAATATAATTATATAGCTATGAGACCATCATCATAATCTATGCCATAAATTTATTCACCCTCCCTTCTGTCCTCCTCTTTTCTTTATTTATTACTACTATTATTTTGCTTGTGTCAAAACCACCTAACATAAGACCTATTCTTTTGGCAATATTTTAAACACACAATACAATATTGTTTACTATAGGCACTCTGCTGTGCAATAGATCTCTAAGATTTATTCATCTTGTGAAATTGAAACCTTATGCTTTTTGTCTGATAGCTCCCCATTTTTGCCTCCCACTATACTGTGGCAAACACCATTACACTCTGCTTCTATAAAGTTAACTATCTTTGATTCTTCATATAAATGGTATCTTCATATAAGTGTTATCATTTTTCCTTTTGTGTCTGGCTTATATCATTTAGCATAATGTCCTCTAGGTCATTCACATTGTCACAAATGGCAGGATTTCCATCTTTTTAAAGGCTGAGTAAAATTTTATTGTATATATTACTAAAAGAAATCCTCTAGACAAATTAAATTTAACAGAGTTATCAGGGCAAGAATGATTCATGAATCATGAAGCAATCAGAACCAGGAAAACTTTAGAGAGCTCCCTCCAGTAACATGTGCTATAAATTTTCATAGGTCGAGCATGGAAAAAAGGTAGCAAAGTCACCTGTTTAGCTACGTATAGATGTTTGCCTTCTTTGGGCATGGTTTGATTAGTTAGCTGCCTATAAATAGCTGAAGTTTGGCTGTTTGTGATTGGTTGAAAACTTTGGAGTTTGTTATACTCCTAAAATTGGTTTTGGATTGTTTACTTGCTAAGCTAGGTTGCAGTGTGTTACACAGAAACTCAAAGTAAGAAGGGACCCTCAGTCTAATTGTCAATGGACATTTTAGTTGCTTCCACGTCTTGGCTATTGGGAATAATGCTGCAATAATATGGAAGTACATGCATTTCTTCTCTAAAATTTTATAAAAGTAAATTTGAGACCGGGTGTGATGGCTCAAGCATTTCTTCAAAATATTGATTTTAATTTTTTTGGATATGTACCAAGAAGTGAAATTGTTAGATCAAATGGTAAATAAATTTTCGGGAAATCTCCCCATGATGTTTTTTATAGTGGCTGCACCAATTTGCATTCTCACTAACAGGGTATAATATCTCTTACATTATATCCTCACCAACATTTGCTATCTATTTGAGATCTTTGTAGTTTCATATAAATTTTAGAATTTTTTTTCTGTTTCTGTTTAAATACACCACTGCAGGGTTGACAAGGATTGCATTAAATTTGTAGCTACCTTTTGGTAATATAGACATTTTAACAAACATACATTTCACAGATAGACTAGTAACACCATAGATCTTAACAACCTCAGCATATGATTTTTAAAATTTCCTTATTAAGTTGAGAAATTTCACTTTTTCACTTAAAGGGAGCACTTTACAGCTTCTTTTTGGTATACATGAATTACCAGCAATTCATGACTAAAAACAATACTTACTTGAACATAAGCACTGTGATACCCTGGCAGTCAATCTGATAACTCAGAAAGCTACCTAAGTGACTAACTTGGTAAGTAGCAGGCAGAAAGTGCTTATGAATTGAACATATTGGATAAAGGGGTGATTCACATCCAGGCGTGAAGAGGGATGGAATGGGACAAGGAGAGGTTTCATCATGCTACTCAAAATTGTGCACAATTTAAAACTTATGAATTGTTTCTGGAATTTATCATTAAATATATATATATATATATATATATTTTTTTTTTTTTTTTTTTTTTTTTTTTGAGTTGGAGTCTCACTCTGTCGCCCAGACTGGAGTGCAGTGGCCGCTGGGCTCCGGCGATCCTTCCGCCTCAGCCTTCTGAGTAGCCGGAATTACAGGCGAGCGCTACCACGCCTGGCTGATTTTTTGATTTATTGTAGAGATGAGGTCTCGCTGCCCAGGCGGGTCTCGAACCCGCGGGCTCAGGCAATCCACTCACCTCAACCTCCCAAAGGCGCGGGACTACAGGCTGAGCCACCGAGCCCGGCAATATTTTTATACCATGGTTGGTCATAGGTAACTGGTACCATGAAAAGCAAAAAACCACAGATAATGGGGGCTACTGCAATTGCAACCTCTTATGGGAGCGAGAATCTCTTTGATAAATACATGTTTTGTGCTCCAAAATGTGATAGAAATTTTAGACTGCCTATTCCAAATGTTGCATATTTAAAATTTACAAACCAGAAAATCCTAAATGTATTCAGTTTATTTTATAAGAAGACTTAAAAGGGACTTCATGGTGTTTAGCAGTGAATGTTCCATTCTAAACAAAATTTTGATCTCTTCGCCGTATGCAAAATGTCATCTATCTCAGTATCAGATATGGACAAATATAATTATAAACATGGTTTCTGCCATATAGTCTTCTTATTCACCAATTGCAATGACATGAAGATTGAAGAGAGAAGAAAAGGACTGTGTCAAAACAATATCAAAACAATTGGTATGTTGAAAACAAGCATTTAGAATTGCATTTCAAGAACTAGAAACTGGAAATAGAGTATTCCTGCTTCCAATTATAACAACTCTCCTTCTCCCATATATTGACATATTGAAACCATTTTGTTCTAATTATTTTGTCCACTGATATCGAAGGAGGATTAAGATAATTCACGAGAACATGAGTTCTGCGAGGTCCTGGGCAGAAACAAATTATCAAACAACAAATAGTTTAAATTAAGAGCTTTAACCATTATATGCTATTTGAATACAGTGAGCTTCTTGTTTTTAAAGAAAAATATTCAATATAAGGACTCATCCGTATAAGGACTAGAGAGTCATTCTGTATAAGGACTAGAGAGTTCTATAGATTTAGGTTACAGTGTTAAGATCTTTGTCAGACAGTGTTAAATAAACAGAAGCAAAATGAACAGCTGAAAGTTTTCAGCATCAGTGATTTTATTGAGCAAAGAACTGAATCTTGAAGGTAATGATTTTCAAACTTTTATAATGAATCCAAACTATGTCTGATAATTTTCTGGCAAACTAATATAATCTCAAAGAACTCTATGTGTTTAGAAAATATTAAAGTAATGAGAATTTAAATAAGATGGCCTAGTTATTTGAAATTAAATTATACAACAGTTATAATTTTAAGACTATAAGCTCCAAAATGGTATCAAGAAGCTTTATAAATTATAGAAGATGAAAGAGGATAAAATAATACCTGGAAGCCAAAACTGATGCTTTCTTATCTTACCCTTTTTGTTAGATACAGAAGCATATGCTGGTTATAATATTTAATAAGTAAAGCAGAGCTGTCATAATCCCAGCTTCTATCTTTACATGACGCTATTTATCTCATTATAAATCTAAACTCCAGTTGTTCTGCTGTGGGATACCAGGTGAAGAAATCAATCTTGTGTGTATTAACTAGAGCTTATTGTGTGAGCTTTAGTACATAGATTAAGTGATGTGACAAGGAAAACTGTAAACAAAGAAAGGGGAATTTTCCCTTCATCATGCATTTGCACATTTTTTAATGCTAACATGATTTAGAAGGCAATGATATCTTAGGATATTTTTTAAAACTATACTTTGACATATGTAATTAAAGGGTCAAGGTTTCCCTTTCCCTTACAAACAACATCTAAGTATACCATAAACATGGCCTAGGAAAAATAGTATAAACTTTACATTCAAAGATACTTGGTTTTCGTCTTTTGCATCTGTCTTTCTCTGTTTTGCATTCATTTTTTAAACCTATAATTTAACAAATATTTTTGAGTCGTGATCTGTGTGCTAGTTTCTACGTGAGGCACTTGCTCTTCCATGCAGTACCTGAGTATCTGTGAAGAGTTATAAAATTTCTCTGTCAGTCTCATCTTTAAAAAAAAAAAATAATAATATCATCAGCTTCATAAAATGTTGCAAAGACTAAGTGAGATAATGAGTGTGGAGAAGATACAACATGATAGACACTAAATCAATTGCTAACCATTACTCTCTTACCTTCATAATTTTATCTTGAAAGTGTTTCACTGTACTCCTGCCACAATGCTTCCTTCTAGCAACTTTATTTCACTCACTTTCTTCACAGGCAAACTTTGTGAAAATTGCTTGGGCTCCTCATGTCAAATTCTTCACTTGCTATTCACTTCTTACACCACAAATTATCACTTTACCAAAGCCTTTCCATCTTTTATCACAATGTTCTTTTAGCAAAATCTGTTATTGCTATCTAGTCCTAATTCTTCTGTGGCACTTAACATCTATCCCATCACTCAGTCCTTCAACACACCTTCATTTAGTGGATACTTGCTATCCATTACAAAACGACTTCCTGAAAATACAATGATAACTACTTCAGGTGTTCTGCTGGTATTCATGGATTTCAGAGTCTATGCTACTAATTATTTCCTGTCTCTAACTAGAACTCTTCTTTCTTTGGATCTCATGAAAACTTCTACTTCTTCTGAAATCAACTTTCTTTTTTTGTATTTTCTCAACTAACTTTTTTTGGAAAAATAATAATGTACAGAGAAGTGAAAAGATGTAGCTAGATGAAGTTTCAAAATTAACACAATAATGTAACCACAGCACACAAAGAATATTACAATTATTTCATAATTATCTTTATTCACCTTCCCATTCTACCCCACTTTCCCCCAAAGCTGATCATTATCATGACTTACAACAACACTGTGGACTAATTTGCCTATTTTTAAATTTGAATCAACGGGACCATGGGGTATGTAATCTATTGTAAGCTTTAGACAAAGAAGAGAAAACCACAGTACAAATGTTTTCTCGGTTACCTGAGATAGCATTTTCACCTATTTTTCTCTATCACCTTAATACACTCCCCCTGCATTATTACTAGGCTATATTATAACAAAATTATTTGTATTGGAATTCCATGAGGATTTATCCTCCTAATTTTATTTGATCCTTTGTATACAATATTTTCTTTCTCTTTATGTAAAAGAGAAATAAGACCTTGGAATCATGAAGTAATCTTTCTCCTTTTTCTAATAACAAAGAGTTGAGAATGGGTTCAAAAACAACATCTCACAAATATACATTTTTTTTATGACAGAGAGTTGGTCTCAAAAAAGAACTGTTTTCTCTTACTTTCTTAAGTGTTTCTCAGTGTTCTTAAGTAATTAAGGATTTGATTTAAATCCACCAAATTAGAGATTTTTAATTAACATGATATATAATTTTTCAAATTTGTTTTAATCTGTCAAAAGGATTTATATATGGCTGGGGAAGGATTGAAGTTATCTTTAAATTTTAAGCAATAAAATTTAAACTTATTTTTTGTCTTTTTTTTTTGAAATTTAACATAGGCAATAGTGTTGGAGTGCTCTGTCTGAAGTTGGAAGTTGAATATTCCAGAGTTTGTCTGATTTATAGCCCCTGCCATTTCATCCTGGCCACTGAGTTACATGTATGGCCCCCACAAAGCAATTTGTAAGTGATTATTTTTTATTACTAAGACAGTAATGGCAACTTGGAAGGGAGCCTGCTCATTTCAGAACTTTGTCTGAACTATGTTTTTACTGTGTGATCCAGATCTGCTCAGCAACAGATGAATGAACTATCAATGGATAGGAAACTCAACTGTAAATAATCAACTTGGTGGCCAGCAGATAAACCCTCCTCATGTGGAAATTATAAGATGAAGCCTATGTTGACAATGGCCACTAGAGCAGTAAATTCATTTAGTTAGAGTTGGTAACACTACTGGGTCATGCATAAGCAGAGGGGTGCTAAAGAAGAGATTATTTAAAGATGAAGAGATGAAAGAAATAATACAGCTCTAGAATAGACTAATGAGAAAGCAACGGTGTGTCAGAGTTATTTTATAACTGAACATTTAAAGTTCAAAAATCTAGAAACACCTACAACTTATCTGTCCCTATTGTTTAGTGATGTACCGATTGATGGCTTACCTCTCATTTTACTAGTGGTATATCCTGACATGGATATGTGACTAGTAGGGTGCAGATGATCTTGCTAGAGAGCTTTGGCCTGACCTCTCCAGAAACTAAAATGCAATGCACATAACTTGCTGTTTCTTATACCTGAAATAAAATATGTCTTGTGTGAATAACATCCCTAGGAGCCTCTCCTAGAAGACTTTTTGACCTCTTATGGTTGCCTGTTGTCTTACTCATTTGTATGCTATAACAAAATACTGGAGACTGGGTAATTTGTAAAGGACAACATTTATTTCTCACAGTTCTGTAGGCTGAGAAGTTCAAAATCAAAGCATCAGCAGGACTGGTGTCTGGTGAGGGTTGTTCTCTGGTTCCGAGATGGCACCTTGTTGCCGCATCCTCCCAAGTGGAGAACACTGTATCCTCATATAGTGGAAGACAGAATAATAAGAGAATGTTCCTTCCAACCTCAAGTCCTGTTATGAGGGACTAATCCCATTCACGAGAGCAGAACCCCCATGAATTAATTACCTCCCAAAAGCCACATTTTCAAAAACATTTTTGCATTGAGGATTAAATTTTAAATCAAATTTTGGAGGGGACACCATCAATCAAATCATAGTACTTATTTTTTATTCGTCTTATTCTACCATATTCTTTACCTTTATTAAAGCCTCACACAAATGCCAGGGGTGCCAAAAAAATGTATACACATTTTAAGAGACATTTGCCATAATCAGAAGTGTCTGGACACTGATGGTAACCACTTCAAGCACCTCATGTAATTGCAGTCATCAAACGTGACTAGTATTTATCTTATTGCGCATTACAGTTTCAATAGAGTTTTATTGTCCTTTCTTAAAATGTGTGTACATTTTTTTGGCAACCTCTGTATATTCTGGGAGTCTGGGAGCCCTTTCAATTATCTAAGCCTACATCTGCCTTGGGTCACAATAGTTTCCCAGTTTCAGGATCAATTTCATTGCCTGTTTTTGCCATCTACTTCCAAGCAACAAATGTATTCTTTACATAATTTGAGGTTTTTACTAGAACAAAACAATAAAAATGAACAAGGATATAATAGTTGCCCAAGAGAGTGACAAGGACCATACAGGCTCTGGTTGATTTTAAGATTTAAAATAGGCACCTGTAGAGGAAATCGATCTTATGATCATAGCAATGGAAGCCAACTCTGTGAAGGATACGCAGGTAAGAGTTTTAAAACACAGTTGAGGAGAAAGAAATAGTGTTTAATTTCACTATATCACAGATTCTTTTTTATTTTTCTTAAATAAGACTCTAACCTTGTTGAAATTGAACATGCTAATCACAAACTAGGAGATCTTGTTATGTGTAAATAATCTCGTTAAGCCGGGCTCAGTGGCTCAGCCTGTAATCCCAGCACTTTGGGAGGCTGAGGTGAGTGAATTGCCTGAGTCCGTGGGTTCGAGACCCACCTGGGCAACTTGGCAAGACCTCATCTCTACAATAAATCAAAAAATTAGCCGGGTGTGGTAGCGCGCGCCTGTAGTTCCAGCTACTTGGAAGGCTGAGGCGAAGGATCTCTGGAGCCCAGCAGGTCGAGGCTGCGGTGGCCGGGAGCGGCCACTGCACTCCAGTCTGGACAACGGAGTGAAACTCCAACTCAAAATAATAATAATAATGATAATAATAATAATAATCTCGTTAAATGAGAGAGCACTATTATTTGTATAAGATCTTCATAAAAGATAATGTAAGTTTTGAGCAAGAAAGACAGTGAGGAAACAGGGATATTTCTACAGCTGGAAGACAATCCCTCACTCTGACAGTGACAACAGCATGAGTATGCCCTTTATGGTCTCTGGCTGCCTCTAGGAGAGTTTTGCAGTGATAACATGCCTATGTGCCAACCCTCTGTGGACTTCTTTTTCCTGAAAATGTTTTGTATTTTTCACTAATTAAATAAGATGCGGGCAGCTTAGCAAAATGGTATGTTACCAGAAACTAATTTAGAATTTATAAAATTATTATTGCAATGCACAAATGTTTCAAAAAGTATTATTTTGAAACCATCTGTGTCATCAGATACCCTACCTCATCTTTTTCCAGCCCTCCTCTGTGCCAACCTCTGATTCCTGCACTGATGTGGTTTTGACAGCAGGAAATGGGTGAGTAGAAGCAACAAGAAAATTGCTTTAACAAAAGACATATTTGTGCACTTGTGTGTGTGTGTTGTTCCTGTTTCTGAAATGCTCTATTTTTCATCCTCCTTCTCTAAAAAGGTTGCTAAATCTCTAAGGGGACACGTATTTTGTTTTGTTTTAAAATTAAATGGTGACAGGATGAATTGTGATGTCTAAGGGATAGTTCTGGCAGCCATCAAGTGTTATTTTAGAATAGATAACAATGGTCCTTGGTGTGTTCTTCACCACTGTCCCTGAAATTCCCTTAAGTAGTTTGGCATCCAGCCCCCTTGCCTGTCTCTATCAGTGTACCATGCTACCTTCCTAAGGTTTTGAGAACAATATATCTCTAATCTATTGAATTTGTCCTTCTGTGAATGTCATCCAGATAAAGCCACGTGCTCTGTGACTTTCCTGTCAACAATTAGCTAATCTTATAAACAAATTATAGCGCAGTTCTGAAAAAATATCTAAATCACCATGACAGTCACGTCTTCTTCCAGATAATGTATGTATTTTCATATTTGTAATTTTAGATATTCTCAGAGTTTAGATTTAATCCTATTTATAATTATCACAAGAAACTATTCAAAGCAGTGAAAAAGAGAAAATGTTGCTAAGACTAAAGGTTTTTATGTTTAGATAAGTTGATTATGAGGTCCTAGATTACTACAGTTTCATAAACTCTAACATTAAATGAGATCTAGCTTTCTTGGTCCAAACTATTAAAATTTAAGAAATATATCAAGGATTGTTTGAGTAACTTATTCCAATGATTGAAGATAATAGAAATGTGAGAACATATGTTAAATGATAGGGTTCTATTGTTTCTGACAAAAGTCAGGTTTTATTCTTATTGTTGTCACTTCTTTTCCCTGTGAGGTTTTTAAAATACTATTTCGTCTTCAGTTTTGGCTTTCAGAAATTAGTTTTAAAATGTCTACATATGGTTTCTGTTTGAAATTATTCTATTTGAGTTTTACTGTGGTACTTGAATCTGTAAGTTGATGTTTTTCATTAAATTTGGAAAATGTATGACAATTTTTTCTTCAAAGATTTTGGTGTATTTCTTTCTCTCCTCAGTTGCTAGGACACCAAGTTCATTATGTTGGACTACGTAATACTACTGAGTTTTTTTTTTTGTTTGTTTGTTTAACGTTGTTCTCTGTGTACTTCAGTTTGAATATTTTCTATTGCAGTATCTAGAAATTGACAAATCCTTTTTGTGTGTAGTATAATTTGCTGCTGATATCATTGCATAAATTTTGCTGTTAGATATTATATTTTTCAGTTATAGTTTTCCCATTTCTTCTCTTTTCTTTAATTAAAAAGATGTGGAGTACAATTCAGGGTTAGGTATACAAATGTTTATTATGCAGGTGCCCTTGTTGATAAGGTGTGCCCCTCGCTCCCCTAGCAGTTTCCCTCAACTGCCACTCCCACCTTTCCTCCCCTGACAGTTTCCCACTACTGCCAATCCCTTTCTTATAGTATCATGATAATTGTTCAAGGTTCGCTTATGAGTAAGAACATATGGTACTCTGTTCTTTGTTTCTGTGATTGGTCACTGAGTATGATCAACTCTAAATCCATCCAAGTTACTACAAAGTCCATATGTTTGTCCTTTTTTATGGCTACATAATATTCCACTGTGTATATGTACCATGTTTTTGTTTGTTTGTTTGTTTGTTTGTTTGTTTGTTTTTATCCAGTCCAGCTTCGATGGGCAGCATGGTTGTTTCCATGTTTTTGCTACTGTGAATAGAGCTGCAACAAACATATGTGTGCAGCAGGTATTGTTTTCGTAGAATGATTTGAGTACCTCCGGGTATATTCCCAAGAGGGGAATTGCTGGGTCATATGAAAAGTAAATTTCTATTCCTTTCAGAAATCACCACACTGTCTTCCAAAGAGGTCGTACTAGTTTGTATTCCCACCAGCAAAGAGAAATGCAAATCAAAACCACATTGAGATACCACCTAATGCCAATAAGAATGGCCATCATTAATAAAAAAAAAAAACAACAGATGCTGGCAAGGATGCAGAGAAAAAGGAATGCTTCTACACCTTTTATTTTCTTTTTTCAAGTTTTCATTTAATTCCTAATCCTTCTCATATATCCATTCATTATTATTCATTCATTACACCCTGCTTTTCCTGTATGTTTTAAAAGATAACTTTCTTAATGTTAGATGTGTAGTTATTTTTGTTGTGTAATGGACATTGTAGATAATATGTTGCAGAGACTTTGAAATCGGACTCTTTTTTTGAAACGTTGATGGTTTGTACTTTGTTTTAGTAGGCAGTAAAATTACTCTTGGATCACAACAGAGGTTTGTTATAGAGGCTTTGTTTCTGACTTTTTATTTTCTTTCTCTTTGGGGGGTAAGGTTTAAACATATACTTAAATTCCTTGATACTTCTCAAAAATTTTTGAGAATTGTGGTCTATGTCTTCTTCCTTTCAGTATGGGGAGGGGTTTTACTTGTTTTCATTTAACAGAATATGACAGAGTTGACTTCAAAGATTACTAGTTCAGAAAAAAAACGAATGAACTTTCTCCACACTTGCTTACTGTGATACTCATTAAATCAGTTTTCATCTTATTCATTAGAATATTGAAATCTTCATCCATGATGCTGGTAATGAAATAGCTGTGAGACATTCTCTTCTTTTGAGAAGCCCAGATCACATGAAAAACTCGCAAGTGCTCTAGCCAAAATTCACATCTTGGGTTCCAGCAACAGTCAGTATCAAAACTCAACTTCTAAGTAAAGACAGATTCCATTAGCTCAAGCTTAGGATCTAACTCACGTTTCAGCTGCTGGAGTTTCTCAGTTGAAAATCTAAACAGAAAAGTTATCTCTGTTGTGCCCTGTTATACCCTTTTTGTATTTTTATTTTAGTCCTAAGGGTATAGTCTCTAATTCTGGGATGTTATCCTTTTACCTAAAGTATGGGTGTTATAGGGTCTAAAAGAAAACTCAAGGCATTTACCAAGCCTCTCTAGCTTGACAGGGTTTGAACTAGTCTGTTTGACTAGCACCTGGGTGCTCTTGAATTCTTGCTCAGCTTTTTCTCTTAACCAGGCACTGCTCTGCTCTGGGATCCTTGGATTCTTGTTTCCTGTATATGCACTTCAGGACTTCCCCCCAAATTTGAGGAATCCTACTTTTATATACTTAATAATTCATTTTTATTGTTTTTTCTTATGCTAAAATGTTGATTCCTAATTACATTAACATGAATAATTGCATGTTTTATATAAGGATATATTATTGCTTCTCAGTCTGTTGGCTAAGATCAGCTGTACTATCTGTTATCAGTTTATAAAGATATAGAAATATACATATAAATATAGATCCATATTAGAAAAGAACTTGTTTCTCCTCCTTTCTTTCTATCTCCTCTTTTCCCTTCTTCTTTCTTCCCTTACTTTACTTCTTTTCTTCTTCTTTCCAAACTTCCTATGTCTTTATTCATTCTCTGATGTGTTTATTTATTTGTTTATGTATGCTATCAAGTTGTCTTTGTGATCTTTCCCACTAAATAAGTACAGTTAACTTATGGTGCTTTTCTTTTAAAAACTTCTTTTGATATGGTTAAGCCAAAAATTCAATGCATAAGTAACATATTTTGTCTAAAAATTTCAAAATCTATCTATATTATTTTATTATAATTATGCTGTTTACATGGCACTAAATTCAAATACACAAATCAAAGTATTCTCAGAGAAGTCTAATTTTCATTTTAGTCCATCTCTGTAGCCTTCCTAATTACAGATAATTATTTTCCAAACTCTTAGTTTATCTTTTCCATATATTAAAACGTTTTCAAAAGTGTTGTTTCTCTACTTCTTTTTATATAAACAATAACATGCTATATACATCTTTCCCCACTGAACAGTATACCTTATATATGCTCCATTCACAACATATAGAGATAATACCTATTCTCTTTTACTCTATTGTCGTGAATGTTCTATATTAAAGTAATTCCCCATTGAATAAGACTTTTTTCTCCAGTCTTTTACTATTATAAATATTGCTATAAAAGAGATCATAAGTTTTATGCATTTTTGTCTTGGTTCTTATGTTCAATTTTGCTGATATATTTTTGCAAATGGATTCATGGAAGTGGTGTTATTGTGAGAAAAGAAATATAAGTAGGTAATTTTTTTTAGACATTGCTAAAGCCCTTCTGTAAGAGTTGTTTCATTTTACATATTCACCCTGAATATATGGGAGTCTTTAGTACACAGTATATTGTCCAACTTTTGAATATTTCACCATATGATTGCGAGAAGTGATATCTTTGTGTAGATTCAAATCCTTCATTTTCTTAAGTTAATGGCACAGTGCATTTATTTTTCTCTAAATTACATAGTCATGAATCTAGAACAGTTCTTTGGTCTTATTCTTCTCTATTGTTAGTATTGTTTGGAAATACAAATTGCAAATATTTTCCCGTTTTTCATTTATGCTTCACTATACTTATATATATATATATTTTTTTTTGCCATGAAAAAGCAGTTTAAATAAGTTTTAAGTATTCATATATATGTCATTAACTTGATTGCTCTGGAACTTGAGTTATAGTTAGGTTTTCCATTTTCTTGTTTTTAACTGTTCACTTATGTTAATACTTGCAGACAGTAATCTTTATGCATTTCACATTCTGATTTATTTGGAATTTATACCAGGGTACAATGTAAAGAGACAGAGTAATTTTATCTTCTTTTTTTTTTTTTTAAAGATAGCTAACCAATTATCTTAACACTCCTTTTCTTTTTTTCTTTTTCTTTTGAGTTGGAGTCTCACTCTGTCACTAAGACTGGAGTACAGTGGCTGCTCCTGGCCACTGCAGCCTTGACCTGCTGGGCTCCAGCAATCCTTCCACCTCAGCCCTTCAAGTAGCTGGAACTACAGGCATGCGCTACCATGCCCGGCTAATTTTTGATTTATTGTAGAGATGAGGTCTCGTCAAGTTACCCAGGTGGGTCTCAAACCCGCGGGCTCAGGCAGTCTACTCACCTTGGCCTCCCAAAGTGCTGGGATTATGACTGAGCCACCGAGCCTGGCCCTAACACTACTTAAATAAAAAGTTTAGCTCTTCTCTGCTAAGAATTTCATTTTTTCTGTTAAGAACTTCACCTTTTGCTTATTTTTTCAGTGCCCATATAGTTATGACAAACACATTAATTATCTCTAAGTGGAGATTTGTCTTTTATTTTGAAGTAAATAAATGTTTTCAATATATTCCTTCTTCGTTTCTGCTTTTAAATTTCTTTTTGTAAATATTTCTGCCTTTAATGTATGTCACGTCTTAATATTTTTCCATCAGATTATGTCTTTCCTTTTGATTGAGGCTTTTATAAACTGTTTCTCAAGATCTATCACTCAAAGAATTGTTAGTATTCAGGATAGTATAATTCGTCAAGTGATTTTTAGTAAGTCTATTATTTTGTACTTAAAACTCATGTTTAAGTGTTCTCAGAAAGTAAATGAAGTCTTCAAAGTACTAACATATTCATGAGTTGCTGACCCCAGTAAATGTTAATTGATTAACCATAGATTGGTCTGTTTGTAGTCTGCCTCCACATAATGTATCTATGTCCTCTCTTATTTGCTTTTCTGTTCCAGTCACTAGTTACTGTTACTCAATTTCTTCTTGGATTACTAATGTTCAAACCAAAAAATTAAAAACAAAAATGTGATATTATTGCAAGACAATTTAATAATTTATAATTTAAAGAATATATATTTTTAAAATTGCATTTATATAAGAAGAAGCAATCTTGTTGCCATGGGAGCACTTTTCTCTTTCCATGAGCTGGTTTTGTTGGACTTTCTTTTTGGCATATCTCAAAAGAAAGAGGAGTGAGAGGTTTCCACCTCTAACATTAACAAAGTTGTTATTGAACACTTCTGGTTGATCAATGATGGCTCTGTGACATTACTTCCTGGGTTAAGAATGCCCTTGGTTACATAGAAAAACTAGCAACCCTACATGCAGACTATAAATGTATAAAGCAGTATTCCTTCCGGAACACTCTTAACCATGCGTTCAGATTAAGCATGCCTCCAATAAAAAAAATCTATGGATGATCAAGGAATTCTGTGCTTTCAGACACATATTTGCCTATAAATTGTTTTAACAAAATCTATCACAGAAACAAAGAACTGAATACCACACGTTCTCACTCATACGCAGACCTTGGACAATTATTATAATACAAAAAAAAAGGGGATTGACAGTAGTGGGAATCTGTCAGCGGAGGGTCGGTGGGATTGGCAGTAGTGGGAAACTGTTGGGGTGGGGAGCACCTGCATCACAAGGGTACCTGCATAATGAACATTTGTATACCTAACCCTGAATTGTACCCCACATCTTTAAAATAAAAAAACTTATCATATATCAATAATGTACCTTGAACCATGCGATTGTAGAATATTATGTTGGAATTATGATAATATTTTTTAAAATGTGTTCTTTAGCATAATTTTCAGGCATAATTGTACTACAAAAGAAGTTTTTGTTTTTATAAATAAATATGAATAGCTGTATGAAATATGCCTATGTACTTAGATATGTTCTTCAAATTTTAGATATTTATTAAAAGTTACAACTGGAAAATGCCGCTAAACTGATGCTAGCCTTTACATTAGTGGCTCCCAAATAGATGGTTATATAGTTCACCATGACAATTTTTAAAAGTCATTGCTTCTAAGGTAGATAAACTTAGTTATATTATTTTTACATCTAGAACATCTCTATAAAGTTCATGAAGGAAAGTCACTCAAGTTAGTTGTATATAAAATAAAAATAATACATGATGTTTCTTTCTGTAATACTTATCACCTCTGGCAATTCAAGAACAATATGTCCTAACAAAAACATTTATCTGCTTGAGAATATCTACAAGATTTGGTTATGGTCCTATGAATGTGACCGGGCACTTTCCGTTTATATAATTTTTGGCAAGTCACAAAGGAACTTTTAGAGCTTAAGAGTTTTTGTTTCTGCTGTTGTTTTTTTAATCTGTTAAATGTTGTAGGTAAGATCTACTTTATGGGTTGTTGTAAGAGGTATGTAAAATAATATGAGATTTTTTTTGACTTTGGGTTCCTGTCACCCAGGATGAGGTGCAGTAGGAGGATCATAGCTCACTGCAGCCTTCAAAACCTGGGCTAAGGTGATCCTTCTACCTCAGCCTCCGGAGTAGCTAGGACTACAGGCACACACCACCATGCCCATGTAATGGTTTAATTTTTTTTCTTTTGCAGATGAAGTCTCAGACTGGTCTGGAATTCAAGCAATTCCCCCACTTTGACCTTTCAAAGAGCCGGGATTATAAGTGCAAGCCTCTGCGCCCAGTGTAGTATGTGATTTCTTATGCCACAATGCTTGAAACACTTCAAGTACCTTGAAAAAGTTAATTTCATATTAATGGCTAAAAAAAGCAAATTAATACTATATTTGTGGTGTTATAAATTGTTTTCAAAAAGGTACAAATAGCTCTACGTGGTAAGTTTTAGAAACTTTGCGAGTCATAGATGGGTTGTAAACTTTCCATTTTAACTAGATTGGTTCTGGCTACAAACTGTATACCTTATTTTACTGTATAGCTTCAAAAATCACTTGACTGTCATGTTGCTGGTAGGCTGATGGGAAAAAAAGAGAAAGTAAAAGTACTTCAGATTACTCAGTTATAATGTAATCTCTTTGTCATTCTTCTGATGAGGTTGTGAGTAGAGAACACATTAAAAAAATAGAAACCTCTCCATAATAAATACTTTGATACTTGTGAAATTTCACTTTATAAAAAAAGTAAAATATAAGAATCTTAAAACTTACAATAGATCCCTGTTGTTAAAAAATAATGATTTTTTTACTGTTTACAAGCTTTCACATTGTAGTGGGTTTTTTTGCTATATTTAACCAGTGATTTGTAAAAACAAAAAAAGAAAAAAATGAAATTGCTTTACTTAATAGTTTTGAATTTGTACCAAATTAAGCTGTAACTATAACATTATGCAAACTTAAGTTTTGCTGAAAGAAATATCCTTTATTATATTTTAGTAAAAGGAAGCATGCTTAGAGATTGATTAATTAGAAAAAATGCCTGGGGGCAGGTAAAACGATAACTAATAAAAGTTGTTCATAGCATCTTTTTTAGTAACATACAAAAATAAGTTTTATGTAATTTTGGTGACAGTTCTACAAGATTAAAAATTAAATAAACGTAAGTTACTGTGCATGAGGATTTCTGACATTCCAATTTGGTTAGAATTTGCCATAAAAATATGTTTTCTACTATAAAATTAAATATTTTCTACTTGATCAATATTAAATTTAAATGTTTGTTTTAAGTTATTTTCTTGTAAAATTGTGCTTGTGTTTTTTAATGCAAAACATGGTTGTGCTTTACTCTCTGTTTGTTTTCTTTTTTCAAACTTGATGATTAAAAAATTTCTGGTTTCCTTCCTATTACTATACATATTTGCCTTAACTGCTGGAATTCTTGAAAACTCAGAGTATTATTTCATCAGAAAAGATGTGTACAAGTAGTTGGAATTAAAATTTATTGTACTACTTTGTCATGTAGGAGTTAGTGTAAAATTTGGCAATGATTATATAATTACACTTCAATGTAAATAATAAGATGTTCACAAATATAAGAAAAATAATTAACTAAACAATTTAATTAATTAATTAATCTCAGCTCTTTGGAAGGTTGAAGCGGGAGAATTGCTTGAGTTCAAGACCTAATTAAATAACACAGAAAAATTCTCACTTGATCAAGGTAAAAACCTTCAGGAAGGCTTAAAATAAATATTATTGAGAGATAAAACTGTATGTGATTTTGTTTTTCTGAAGGAAGCATATTGAAATTAGTGTTTAAAGGTCATTGTTTCATAAGAATAAGTAATTATTCATCAGAAATAATGTATAAAGTATGTAGAAAAGGAAAAAATAGAGTGATAAAAATAAAAATGCAGAAACAACAAAAATTACTTTGCCCATCAGTTTTCAAAACCTAAATAAAGTTAAAACAAAATAAATAAAGATACTGTATTATTAATTTCTGCTTTCCAAATCAGTATTGTATATTATCTACCATAGAACAAATACTGTTCACAATTAAAAATTTAAATTATATTAGTATTTTGGAAATGCATTAAAGTCTATCCAGATAAAGCTCTCTTGACTATAAACAACAGAACTACAAAGATTATTTTCAGAATTTATGTATATACAGACTGACTCCTACTTTAAGTTCTTTAGCTAGTATATGAAAACTTTGAGTTAATTGCATTTGTATAATACCTATGAATTTCCAAATGCAACACAATGCTTTTACTAGGATTTTGTGTTTCTTTTTTGTTTTTCAAGCCTATTCATATGCAGTGGATCAGTCTTAAACATTTAACTTAATTGAACTAAAGTTTTATTAAAAAGATATATTTAGTTTACAGGACAATAATTGTTAATATTTGCATGATTAAATCTTATAAAAAATATATATATTACCTCTATGGTAAACATAGGTCTATTCTTTTGAGAACTAACAATTGAAGTCATCTGCATTTAATTTTTGTGACTTATAGACTGATGTTATTCTGTGAGTTGAACTACTATGTTCCACTCTAATACAAATGAAAGTATTATTTGTCCAATTCAAAAAATGAGTAAATATACAAATGTAAATTAATATTTTGAATTTTCCCTCTGTACTTTTTAAAATGCATTTTTACTACTGATAAGTCTGTTTAGAAACTATTATAACCAGAAATCTAATTTAGACCAATATTTAAGTCATTCTAATAGTAAAATTTTAGGGGTTTTTTGTTGTTTTTTTTGTTTTTGAGTTGGAGTCTCACTCTGTTGCCCAGACTGGAGTGCAGTGGCCGCTCCCGGCCACCACATCCTCGACCTGCTGGGCTCCGGCGATCCTTCTGCCTCAGCCTTCCAAGTAGCCGGAATTACAGGCATGCGCTACCACGCCTGGCTCATTTTTTGATTTATTGTAGAGATGAGGTCTTGCTGCCCAGGCGGGTCTCGAACCTGCGGGCTCAGGCAATCCACTCACCTCCGCCTCCCAAAGGCACGGGATTACAGGCTGAGCCACCGAGCCCGGTTAAATTTTAGTTTTAATAAATAAAATTCTAATTTATTTTATTTTAAATTTAATTTTTAATTTACTTGTTTTTAGTGTGTTTAGCAATGTTGCCTGAAGGAGAAAAAAGTCTTGTCTTCTGTAGGTTTTAAAAAATCTGATTAATAACAACAATCGTAGTAATATTAATTGCCGAGTTAAATGCATTGATTTTGAATTTCAGAAAAAGAAATAGTACCAGGACTAAGGAGCTATAAGTAGAACTAGAATTTAGGGGAATATGAATTCTAGCGGTAGCAAGATTAGGAAGGAAGACCTAAATAATGTTTATATTTTGATGACCACAAAAATTAAGGGCACCACACTACAGTTGGAGGATGAACAAAATAAGCAGAACAAACCACTGAGTTAAAGTGTTCATACATCCTCCCATGTTTTGGCAATGAGACCCTCATATTTTGTTTAGGCTTCACAATGAAGAAAAATAATTAAACTTTCCAATTTAATAACTAGTAATTATGTCTGGTATCATGTGTGGCCCAATGAGGTCCAACCTGAAAGAAGGTCTAGAGAAATATTAGCAAAATGTTTGTGCCATATCGAAAACTGAGCAAGTACAAGGAATAATTTATTTAAAAGAGCCAAACTAAGCCAGAATCCTGAAAGAGTTTCTGAAATTTGCTTTTCCCTCCTGCTATTTCATTTCAAATCAATGTTAGTAAGTCATAAAAGTGTTTATCTATACTACCTTCCCATTTCCCTCTTTTGGCATCACTGTGTGAAAAGCACCACAGAGGGGATGAGGTGAGAGTTCTATCATCTAATTCCTTAGAATGGTGGGCCTAAATTCACATCCACCAAACTGGCCTGCTGCTACTTGATTAAGTTTCTTTTTCTATTAAAGGAAGTAAGAATAAAAACAACAAAGTAAAAGATACATTATTATTACAGATCCACAGACTCTAAGGTTGAATTTAAGACTGAGTCTTGGAACTAAATGCCTTTACAATTCTGTAGAAAGCAAATAAATATTTATAGAATATATGTGTGTGTGTGTGTGTGTGTGTGTGTGTGTGTGTGTGTGTGTGTGTATAAATATATATATGTGTATATATATTCTTATCATAGAGAAGTCTTACTTGGTCATCCTGTCTTAATTTTATACATCATAAACAGCATCACATCACATCATTTCATGTCTGATTGTGACACCAAATATGTCTTTTTAAAACCTAAGTTTTCAGAAATTTCTGAATTTGCCAAGTTAAAATAAGGATTTTGGTTTTGTACTATCATTGTATTTCTATTATAGTTATCATTAAATCTTCAAAATAAGTGAATGAGTTATTATTATTCTTGTTTTATAAATGTGGAGAATAAAGTTTCTAGAGGTTATGAAACTTGCCTATGGTCTTACAGTTAATAAACTGTAAACTATAATTTAAATCTAACATTTTTTGACTCAAAAACACATTGTTTTAACCTTATGGTATACTATACATTAATTACATTGATCTCTGATACATATATAAAAATAGGTATACTACAAAAAGAAAATTTGAATCTGGATATAAAGTTAATAGAAAGGGTGATTGCTATGGCAACATAGCTCCAGTATTAGTGTCAAGAAGATTATCTTGGCTCCAAAGTGCTGGGGTGGAAGTTCAGAGGCAGGCTGAACTTTGAGATATGACTTTTTAAACATTATTTGATTTTTTAAATAATTAATTTTATATATGACACTTATACTGCTTTCTGTCCATCTCTGCACTATATCTAAGTATACCATGAAGTCCAGCATTGCAAGACTTTCTCTAAATGTTATATATATTTATATATAATAAAACAATGGAAGTGGTTTTAGAGTTAGTCAGCCTGGGTTCAAATCATCATTCCCAATTTTCTATCTGTGAAAACGTTAACAAGTGATTTGTAAGCCGGGCTCGGCTCAGCCTGTAATCCCGCGCCTTTCGGAGGCTGAGGTGAGTGGATTGCCTGAGCCCGCGGGTTCGAGACCCGCCTGGGCAGCGAGACCTCATCTCTACAATAAAATCAAAAAATCAGCCGGGCGTGGTAGCTCATGCCTGTAATTCTGGCTACTTGGAATGCTGAGGCGGAAGGATCGCCGGAGCCCAGCAGGTCGAGGCTGCGGTGACTCCTATTCAAAAAACAAAAAACAAAAAAAAAAGTGATTTGTTTATGTTTTATCTGGTTTCTTCTCTGTATCTTTGCCTTCAATATAATAATAGCAGTGCCATCTTTATAAGGTTGTTGTGAAACCATCTTTAAGAGGTTGTATGCCTTGTTATCACTGGAAGAGTACTTCAAATTTTTCCTAAATGATGTCATCTTTTAAAATATTATTATAATTATTTTATGATCTATTATTCTGAGGCCTTTATGTTTCTTTTTACAGACAGAAAGCTATAGAGAAAAATGAAAGACTCTGGATCAAAGAGCATATTTGAAGAGCAAAAAATGAAAAATTAAGTCTCACATACTAATTTCTTGCTCTGCTCCTGAAACTAGTGTAGTCACCCAATCAAATGTCACTGCTGCCCGGCTCGGTGGCTCAGCCTGTAATCCCGCGCCTTTGGGAGGCTGAGGTGAGCGGATTGCCTCAGCCCGCGGGTTCGAGACCCGCCTGGGCAGCGAGACCTCACCTCTACAATAAATCAAAAAAATCAGCCGGGCGTGGTAGCATGCGCCTGTAATTCCGGCTACTCGGAAGGCTGAGCCAGAAGGATTGCCGGAGCCCAGCAGGTCTGGGTGACAGAGTGAGACTCCGACTCAATAAAGAAACAAAAAAGTCACTGCTATGGAAGATGAATGGCCCCCTGAAAGACAGCAATTTTGGAGTTCTAGCATCATCCTCTGTCAGTGGTGAAAAACAGATCTGTTAGCGATCAACACTACAACGTCCTTCATTTTTTGAGAGTTTGGGGATAAAGCTGACAATGAGCTGGAAAGTTTACTATTGAGAGTTGAATTCAAACTTAAAAGCATGGAAGTAGTCTTGAGCTGGACAGATCATTCTATATACTCTTCCTGTGATACTTTTGAAATCTTGTCTTGTGCTGATTGGTTGGTTTTAGATTATACACTCATTAGTTTCTAACACTTTGTGTGTGTGTGTGTGTGTGTGTGTGTGTGTGTGTGTGTGTGTGCGTGCGTGTGGGAGACAGTTATCATTATATTGCATTGTCTAATGTAACTAGCTTACCAATTTTAATACTTGAACAATTATAGCATCCTTTAGTCTTTAAAAAATAAATTCTTATCATATCATATGAATTGTTCAAATCAAAACAGACCAAAAAAACATAAAATATATCTTCATTTTCTGTTTTCATATTGTAGTTTTATTCTACTTGTACAGTTACACAAACTGAACCTCTGAGATCTCTCTGCTATTAACTCTTATTGAAATGTAGGCCATCAAAAAGTTTTTTTTTAATGTGGCATTATTTTATTTCTTCTTAAAACAGAATCATTAAAGGGTGACATTATACAGAACGATGTATGAGTTCTTGGATTGAACAACAAAAAGTGAGGGAGATTTATGAGGGCTTAAGCTTCTGTGTGGGTCTTTTTTGCTGTCGATGTCTCTTAGTTTCCTCTTGGAACCAAGTTCCCATGCTGTGAAAAGACTGAATCATATGAGTAAGTCACCAGAGGCCACAACTATGGCCAGCATCCATTGGCAGCCATATGATTAAGCCATTATAGATGTCCAGCCCAGTTATGCCCTCAGATAACTTTAGCTTCAACAAAATCATGACAGTAATTACACTTGAGACCTGAGCAAGAACCACCAAGTTAAACTCAGTTAACCCAAGCAAAAAGAAAGATTATATGAAATTTTGTTTTATCTCAAAAAGTTGTTTAAGGGTTTGTCATGCAGCAATAGATAACCAGAAAAATATCCTTCAACAAAGTTTCCAGATCACACAGTATTTTTCTCCTTAGTATTTATTGGAATCTTGTCACCAAATAATTATGTATATTTTTCCTCACATGTGTGCAGACCTTTGCAACCAAGAACACCAGCCCTCATTCTTTTCCTAACATTGCAAGGAGAGGTGCAGTGTGCTGCTGTGAAGATGTAAGATTGTTTTGAAGTATCCAACTTGCCATAATCCAAATTTTTGAAGCATAGACCACCTATTTAAGAGAGAACTCCTTAGTTAATCTCTTTAGACACTCCATGGCATGGATTCTCAGTGACTTCATGTTAAATGTGAGATTTCACCATTTAAAAAAAAATCCACTGTTACAAGCACCACATAACTTTATGATAAAGCCAAGAGAGACTGCTCTAGGGATTAATTTGTGACTGGCTTCATGTCTGTAAAGTTAGAAAAAGCTGAACCACAAAAGTAGATTTCTGAGAACAGAAACAAGAAGTCATGTGTGGACTTCAGCAGGAATGGTGGAGTACAAACTTCCAAAATGTTGTTTCTCTATAGAAATAATGAGAAGATTGAAAAAAAAAAAAAAAAACTTTTCCAACAATACAGAAACATCAGAGGCTTATAATATCAAAGAAGCATTGATTTAAAACAAATGCTGGATCTTGGTAGAATACTTAATTCATGTTATTTCCATCCTTTTCTTTATAGCTTTGCAGTAACCTTAAAAACCAACAGCTCCTCAATATGGTAAAACAAAACAAAACAAACAAAAAACAACAGCCTCACAGTCACTGGAGGTGTCAAAAACAGTTTGGAGCTCTCCAAAATTATTATTTTCAAAAAATTATCATTATTTGACCTGTTTGGCAATTGTCTAGAAAACCCCCTCATATCACTTGTCTTTATTTGACCTAAATCAATGCTCAATAAGGGAAAACAACTTTACCTCTGATGACATTTGTCAAAATCAATCAGGAACAATCACTTTATATTGTAGTTGCCAGTGGCAGTGATAATGCTGTGGCAGTGATAACACAGCAAAAATAAACAAACAACAAAATTCTGACAAAAATGTAAAAATAAAACCTGGGAAATGAGACATTAAGTATTTTTCAAAGCTCCAATATATTCCGAAGAATCTAGAAAGCCAGACATAGGCATAAAGTGGTACACAGGCCTAAGGCTATTCACATACCCAGAGAAGAAGAGAGAAGATCCTAAACTCTCACTTCTTGTTGACCTTAAGTTTCTATGAAAGCAGGAAGTGAAAGCTGGGAAAGAGTGCAAACTACCTGAAAAAGCATTGCAGGTGTGCCAAAACACACACACAGTACCACCATGAAAACTGAGGGACTTACTGGTTCCTAGAATTCAAAGAGAAAAAACATAAATTGGACTTCATCATAATTTAAAATTTCTGTTCTTAAGAGAATGAAACAAGTCACAGACAGGGACAAAATATTTGCAAATCACATCTATGATAAAGAACTTGTATCTAGAATATATAAGCAACACTCAAAACTCAGTAAGAAAACAAACAATCCAATAGAATATGGTCAGAAAATTTGAACTATTTGACACACTAGTAAATATATATGTTGATGGTAAATAAGTATATGAAGTGATGTTCAATATTGTTATTCATTAATAAAAGCAAATTAAAGCCAAAATCAGATTCTACTGCAACCTATTAAAATGGCTAAAGTATCAATTATTATTATTCTATACATAAATTAATTAATTAATCTGACATTACCAAGTGTTGAAGAGGATATTGAGCAAATGGAACTCTTACACATTGCTGATGCAAATACAAAGTGACACACACCTGTTTCTGAACAAAGGTTGGCAGTTTCTTACAGAGCTAAATATACATTTAATCTCTAACCTATCAATCACACTTCAAGGAACTTACTATAGTTAAAAATATATATATTTTTTTCACGCACAAATTATGCACACACGTTGACAGAAGTTGTGTTCATATTTTCCAGAAGATGGAATGGCCCAAATATCATTCAGCTGAGGAATGAATAAGCAAGCTGTGGTATATCTATATATTGGCATGCTACTACAACAAAAATTGTTGATACTTGCAGAAAAATGAGAAAATTTCGACTGTGTTCTGCTGTGATGAAGACAGAATCAAAGATTATTTATAGTAGAATTATATGTATGGGAGGTTCATGAAAAGGCAACACTATAGAAACAGAAAACAAATCAGTGTTTGCCAGGGAGTAGTATAGGATTAGTGGTTGATTACAACTGACTATTCTGTTTCTTGATTCAGGCTATGCTTACGTGTTTATATGCATTTGTCAAAACTCAGTAAACTATAAAATAAAAAGCTAAAATTCACTGTATTTAAATTATGACATAAAAATAAAAGGTAAAAGCACTGTCAGTTGCCTTTAAGTAAATGACAAGTAACATCTTTAGTATGATGAGAAGAGGGTAAAATATTATTGAATCCAGTGTTTGCTTCATAATATTGAAAAATAAGATTTTAGTATAGAATATACATTCAAAACTGATAATTCCATGTCAGTGATCACTGAATACATCTTATAGCAATAGGTCACTTTAATAGTTGGGTTCATGCATTCCCTGTTTTTATGGAAGGCAGTACTTACAAAGTCAGCTAAATTAAATAGAATATTACACATTTGAATTATCATTAGATCAATGAATGAGAATACCTCACTATGTTTTCCACAGAAGGGATAATGTTTCTTTAGTAGTTAATTTTTAAATTTATTTCTTTCACTAGTCTTAACACTCTTTGTAATATTTTTTGAGTAGTTGTATGTTTTCATAAGTACTCAGAGCTTAATGTTTATTGGTGTTTAAACTCACATAGATCATTCCATTCTTCAAGTTCAAGAGCCACAGACATGCATATGCATAATTTTTACACCCAAGTTCTCCATTTCAATATAAAAATCTGTTTTTATTCTTCTTATATATTATAATTGAAGTGGAAGCCCTTTTGTCTCTTATCATGATAATAGTACTAAGGAAAACACTGTCTCTCAAATAGAAAAATATACCAAGGATTACTTCTTGTCACTTGCCTAGAAATAAGGCAGTACTCTTTTATGGTGTCTTTATTTCTGCTTCTTTCATCTATTTCTCCTCTCCACTCCACCTCACTTATTTAATTTGTGCATTAATGATAGTACTAGATTCTGAAATCAGTGACTGTGCTTTAAGTTGTTATTGCTTGGCCATGTGATTGCAGGTCTACTTATTCCTTTTGTCTATACATAGGAATATATAAACCAAAATATTTTAAATCATATGCCAATCATTATTTTTACTTTTTAAAATATGTCTTCTCAATAAGATTTTTTCTAATTAATAAAATAATTTAATACATATTTGTCATGTCCAGGCACTCCTGCAGGTGCTGAGACTACTACAAACAAGAAAATGTGCCTTTCTCACTTTTATCTAATCTTGTTCTAGAAGGATTTAAGATGCACAACATAAGATGGCGTGGATAACATTTATGAGTGAAAGAAGAAAAAACAGTGGCAACATAAAGTAGAGCAAAGTATTTTTATCAGCAAATCTATTGTTGTTCTAGACATCTTTGCTCTTTATCAATATTCATCTTACCCACTGAATACAAAGGAGAACTGTCCCTCTCTGTCTCCCTGAAGACTAGGCATGGCTAAGTAACTGACTTCATCAATATAATATGAATCCAACAGATGTATATCACTTCCAGATTTTTTTTTTTAAATGTAGATACTGATATAAGATTCTCCTTATTCTCTTATACTCTGCCACAAAGATCACTGGGGACTTATAAACATGGAGGTGTCATGAAATCAAAGCAGCTTGTAATGACAGGCCAACACATGAGGAAACATTGCTCTAGAGAGAATTGTGAGTGAAATTTGCATGGGTTGGAAATATTTTTTTAATAAACTAGTGAAATTTGAGGACTATTCATTACTGAAGCATAAGTTGGACCATCTAATAAATACAAGCACATTAATAAATGAACCACAAATGTTACACCAAATTATCTAGCAACCAGCCAATCTTATCATCAACATGATTTTTAGGCTTTAATATTGAAGAGGAAACATTTCTTGAGGGAACATTTCTATACATAATACTGAGATTAGCAGAAATCCTCCTTAAAATTCTCATGAAAATGGGCATTGTATGCTATAATGAATTAGAGCAATGATAGCCATTATTTTTCTTTCTAGAGTTTGGAAACTATGGTAAGCACTTTATTCGTTGAATTATTTTACCCAACTTTACGACATTATGTTGAAGAATATACTACTATTGCACCCAATTTAAGAATATAGAAAATAAGACAGAGAGTAAGGATTTCTCCCAAAGTCAGGCAGCTAGCAAGTGGCTGTATAAGTACACTGTATGCTATCTCTATTTTAAACAATTTCAAATAGAAAACTATATTAGCTTTCCCTTTAATCAAGAAAAATATAAAATTTGAAAAGTGAATATCCCTTTAAACATGGAACCAGTTTCAATTGATGAGAAACTATAAAAGAGATAGTGTGGGCTTATAACAGCTTTTTTTGTCCCAGATCTATATTATAAAACACTTCTCTTTGCTGATAAGAGGAGTTAAAGATATAAACTACTCCGGACCAAGTTTGTTCCATAATGAATTTACCTACTAGCTAATTAGAACAGAAAGAAAGTAAAGATATATATTTTTCCATTATCATCATATGTAATAAATGTGTTTGATCACATTTTCTGCCATTGAGCTAAAAATATTAAATATGTCTTATCAACATTTTACTAAAACAGGTGGTGCATCTTCAATATAATCATTAATACTTAATTTTAAGAAAATTATTTGAGTAATCACAGGTGTTTGCAAAGACAGAGTATTAGTTTATATTATTTTTAAAAGTCAATGTTTATGACACAATTTTTCCATTCTTTTCTCTTCAAAATTAGAGAAACAATGTTTTTTTTTTCTTAGATGATAGTAATGACATCTGCTTTTTTGGAAATGATTAAAAGGCAGGTTATCTATAAATCATCGCAAATATTAAAATTCTCTGATAATTTCTAAATCAAAGCAAATGAAAAATTCTCTCTCTCTCTCTCTCTCTCTCTCTCTCTCTCTCTCTCTGTGTGTGTGTGTGTGTGTGTGTGTGTGTGTGTGTGTGTGTGTGTATCTGTTGATTGTCAGTAATTTGACTTTTGACTCAGGTCACATGATCTTAACCAACAAACATTCCTCCATGTAATTTGGAGATATAAGACTATTTCCAAGTACTTTGTTTCTTGTCTTTACAAAATGTGGGTAGTCTGGGACTTTCAATGATTCAAATTACTTTAGGCTTTGCAATGGTGCAAAGTGATACACGTTCAGAAAAATCCTACTATGAGTACCAATACAACCATGCTGGTTTTCACTTTCAGCATAGTATTCAATAAATTACATGAGCTCTTCAACACTTTCCTATAAAATAGACTTTGTTTAGATGATTTTGTCCAAAAGTAACTTAATGTTAGTGTTCTGAGCACATTTGAGGTAGGCTAGGCTAAGTTATGATGCTCTGCAGGTTAAGTGTAACAGATGCACATGGTACTTCATATATTTCCAACTTAAGATAAGTTCATTGGGCCATAACCCCACTGTAAGTTGAGGAGCATCTATACTAATGTGCAATGACTGAGTCACACTCTCTGCATCATTTGTGGTAAATAAGTGGCATTTATTTATTTAGTCAAGGTAAGGGTTCTCAAATTTTTCAAGAGAAATAAATTATTTTATCAGGAATCCTTCTTCTGTATAAAAATAGAGTACAACCGTAGAAATTTTCAACCTGACAGAAAATGTTCACAATTAGTGCCTGTTGCTTAGTGACATATAAGCACAAATTTTGACATAGTTTATCAAATTAAGGCAACAATTTTACATATAATTTTTTTCTTCACAAAACTCTAGCTACAAATCGTCTGAAATTATCTTGGCATAAGAGAGAGAAATTCTTTATTTCCCAGAATGGACAGTATTAGATGCAAATGGTATTGTTTGATAAGTAATTTGATTCGAGGTAAATTATCTTTTTGTCAGAATTTAAATTTCAACACCAGCAGAGTCATAAGTGTACTAAATCTATGAAATTTGGCATAAAATCCTTTGTTATCTATTTTAAGTTGTTTTGCAAATGAGTCACATCTTCACCTTTCTCTCTGAAGCTATTCAGCTGTAAATGCCTGTTATATTCAACTATCTACCTGTAGTACACTTTAGCCATGTGAGCCCTTAATTATGAGGTAACTAGACTTGTAGTTTAAAAGAAAATACTACTTTTCTCTTTTTTGGCATTTACCTTAAATGTAAAAAGTTTGATTCAAAATAAATGTATAAATGATAAAAATGCTTTTTAAAAAGAGTGTTTTTAAATTCTTTTCACTAAATAAATATAAAACATGAGAATTTAAGGCAGACATTTAGCATATATATGGATTCTTCGTTACTAAAAATGAACAAACACAAGTAGATTTTGAGGCAAATAATTTAACTCATTTTACTAAAAAATTTAAATGTTTATTATAGAGAGTGCATATAGTTTCAGTTTTTACTACTTGTTAATCAAATAATTCAATACATTTTTGTAGAGATATAACAGTTTTCACTTATTGAATCATTAAGACAATTCAAATGCTCCTTTATCTGTGCTAGCCCTTAAACATCTTTTGAATGAATATTTATGGCATTGGCTAACCATAGGAAGACAGATAGATCGTAGCACAATGTTCAGATAGAGCCTTATAACATTTTATAGAATATACAACACATTCAGCAATAGATTTAATAGAGTTTAATAAAATCTTCATTATTTTTTTTTCCTAATAGTTTAATGCTGGGCACTAATGCATTAGAAAAACGCATGACAAATATCCTAATATAATTCTCATTTTCAACAGTGGGCAATTTTTATTCCACTTACTTTTTTCTTTTTTATATTTTATTTTTATCACTCAACAGTAGAAATACAAATACAGCTGTTGATATAGTAATGTGCACAAAATCTTTGATACCTGCATGTTCAAGTTAGAATACCCTTATCTCAAAGTCATGTTGCTGATGTGTGTAGGCTGTAAGAGAGGAAGCACCATCCTCACACCTTGACCCCTCTGAATCTTCTTGTCACGTAAATTAATTAATAAAATGAGTTATTGGTAAGTTCTTTTACTGAAGAAGATGAAACATCTCAGACTAATCTGAACTCTAACAAGCCAATCCACTGAAGTAATTATGTTGCAGCTTTAATATTTGATTAAACAAAAAATATTATCTTTTATTTCTAAAACCACATATATCAATAGTGGCATACTTCTTCTTATTGTGATGTGCATTACTGTGCCTTTCAGACAGTGCATATTTGCAAAGTAAAGTTTTTTGGCAACCCTCCATCAAGCAAGTCTATCAGCGCCATTTTTTTCCCACAACATGTGCTCACTTTGAGTCCCATGTCACATTTTGGTAATTCTCACAATATCTCAAACTTTATCATTATTGTTATATATTTTATGGTGATCTGTAATCAGTGACCTTTTACATTACTGTTATCATTGTTTTAGGAGCCATGATCCTGCCCATATAATATGGCTAATTTAAAGAATATGAGTGTTCTGACTGCTCCATAAACTGGCCATTCACCCATCTCTCTACCTCTCTTCAGGCCTTCCTATCCCTTGAGATGAAACAATGTTGAAATTAAGTCAATGAATAACCCTACAATGACCTCTAAGTGTTAATGGGAAAGGAAGAATCTCATGTCTCCAACTTTAAGTAAAAAGAAATACTTAAGCTTTGTGAGGAAGGCATGTTGAAAGCCAAGATAGGCTCAATCTAGGCATTTTGTACCAAACAGTCAGCCAAGTTGTGAATGTGAGAAAAAGTTCTTGAAGGAAATAAAAAAAAAATATTACTTCAGTGAACACACAAATAATAAAAAAGTGAAAAAACCTTTTTGGTGATATAGAAAAAGTTCAGGTCTGAACAGAAGATCAAACCAGTCACAGCATCTTCTTAAACAAGAGCCTAATTCAAAACAAGGTCCTAACTCTAAGCAATTCTATAAAGGTTGGGAAAATTGAGGAAGTTGCAGAAGACAAGTTTGACCCCAGCAGAAGTTGGTTCATGAGGCTTAAGAAAAAATTTTGTCTTCCTAATATGAAAGTGTGAGTTGAGGCAGCAAATGTTGATTTAAAAGCTGCAGCAAGTTATCCAGAAGATCTAGCTAAGGTAATTGATGAAGGTAACTACACTAAAAAACAGATTTTTGGTGCAAACAAAACAGCTTTATATTGAAAGAAGCTGCAATCTAGCATTTTCATCCTAGAGAGGATATGTCAATACCTGGCTTTAAAGCTTCGAAGGATAGGCTGACTCTCTTGTCAGGCGAATGCAGCCTGTGACTTTCAGTCAAAGCCAATTCTCATGTAACATTTCAAAACTCCCATAGCCCTTAAGAGTTATGCTAAATCTACTCATTCTATGCTCTGTAAATGCAACAACAAAATCTGGATGGCAGCACATGTCTTTACAGCATGGCTTATTGAGTATTTTAAGCTCACTGTTAAGAACTATTATTAAGGAAAAAAATTATTTCAAAATATTACTGCTTATTGACAATGGACCTGGTCGAGAGCTGTGATAGAGATGTACCAGAAGATGAATGTTGTTTTCATGGCTGCTAGCACAATATTCATTTTGAAACCCATGGATCAAGTAGATAATTCTGATTTTCAAGTTTTATTATCTAAGAAACACATTTCTTAAGGCTATAGCTACCACAAGTGATGATTCCTCTAATGGATCTAAATATAAATTTATATACAATATAAATTTAAAACACTCTGAAAAAGTTTTACCATACTAGAACCCATTAAGAGCATTCATGATTCATGGGAGGACATCAAAACACAAATATTAACAGCAGTTTGGAAGAAGTTGATTCCAATTCTTATGGATGATTTGCAATGGGGAAAGTAACAGCAAATGTGTTAGAAATAACAAGAGAACTAGAATTAGAAGTGAATATTGAAGATGTGATTGAATTGTTACTGTCTCATGAGAAAACTTGAATAAATTTTGAGTTGGAATTGCTTCTTATGAGCAAAAAAAAAAAAGGGATTCTTGAGATGAAATGTACTAACAGTGAAGATGCTCTGAATATTGTTGAAATGACAACTAAGGATAAGAATATTATGTAAGCTTAATCAATAAAATAGCAACAGGCTTTGAGAGGATTGACTCCCAAGTTTAAAAGAAATTATACTGTGGATAAAATGCTACTAAATGGCAATGTATGCTACAGATAAGTCTTCATGAAAGAGTCAATGAATGCAGCAAATTGTATTGTTGTCTTATTTTGTTTGTCCGTTTGGGGTTTTTTTAAAATAGAAGTCTCACTTCGTCACCCAGGCTGGAGTGCAGTGGCATGCTCAAGGCCATCCCGGCATCAACCTGCTGGGCTCCAGTGATCCTTCCGCCTCAGTCTTCCAAGTAGCCAGGACTATAGGTACGTGCTACCATGTCCAGCTAATTTTTTGATTTATTGTAGAGATGAGGTCTCACCAAGTTGCCCAGGCAGGTTTCAAACCCATGGGTTCAGGCAATCAATCCTCTTACCTCATCTTCCCAAAGTGCTAGGATTACAGGTTTGAGCCACTGTGCCAGGCCTGTTGTCTTACTTTGAAAAATGCCACAGACTCCTCAACCTTCAATAACTACCACCCGTATCAGTCAGTATCACAGCATGGAGGAAAGATTTGTCACCAGCAAAAAGATTATGTCCTGCTGACTCAGATAATCATTGGCATTTTGAGCATAAATTATTTTAAATTAAGGTATGTATTTTTGAGATATAATGCTACTGCACATTTAATATATTACAACATGGTGTAAGCAAACCTTTTATATGCACTGGAATATGAAAAAATGACTCAGTTGATTGCGATATTTGGCTTATTGTGGTAGTCTAGAATATAAACCTGCAATATTTCTGAAGGATGCCTGAATTTACTATAATAGGCATTTGTACTTATGTTTAAAGATTCACTGTTATTATAATTAGTCTTTCATTATTTACTTCATGAAAGTCTGGCTTGAAAGTTGCCACTGTTAACATTTACCACTATCCTCATCATCCTAGCCCCACAAAGACATTTTGAATTCCAAGTTGCTTGAATATAGATAAGAAATCATTTCAAGAGAAGAGATGATATTCAGTTCCAGAAAATCACATTAAACAAATGAATCTGTAGCTAGACTCTTGTTTTCACATTGAAACTACCGTTTGTGTTAAAGCAAGTCCTTCTAAATGAGCTCATGCTCTCTGCAGAGCTAATTAATAACCCATAAATGTTAATTATGTTAGGTTAATTTTCATCTAGTACCAAATTGCAGGAGACGTTTAAAGGTGATGAATATTCTGTCATTTGAAGATTCACCTGTGGAACAAAGAGACAACAGTAAGAATCTTAAGGAAGTAACCTCTCCAAGGCTAGGGTCATTCTTGAGAATGGCATTTGACACTCAAGAAAATTGCTTGATTTAGTTTCAGCCTCTTCAATTTAAATTGTCTGCAGAAAAAGTGATTTTATTCACATAATCTCTATTCCATGAATCTTACTATTAAAATATAAACATTATGGCTGTGCACAGTGGCTCACACCTGAAGCCCCAGCACTTTGGGAGGTCAAGATGGGAAATTGCTTGAACCTAGGAGTTCAAGATCAACCTAGTCGACATAGTAAGACGTCTTTACAAAAAACTAGCCAGGTGTGGTGGTGTGTGCTGTAGTCCTAGCTCTTTGGGAGCCTGAGGTAGAAGGACAACCTGAGCCCAGATGCTTGAGGCTGTGGTGAACGGTGATTGTGCTACTGTAGCTCAGCCTGGGAGACAAAGTTGGAGCCACACTCAAAAGAAAAAGAAGTTAAACATTTTTTATATTTGAAGTGCACAATTTGACAAATTTTTATACCCACACATAAAACCTTACAATACTTACCATATCCCTACTGTAATAATTAATATATCTATCATGTCCAGAAGATTCCTTGAGCTTCTGTATAATTTCTACCTCTTATACCACCATAACTCTCCTAATTCCTAAGCAATCATAGATTGGTTTGTATTTTCTAGAATTCACGCATTGTTTTATTTAATTTGTTTTACTCAGCATAAGTATTTTGATATTACTTTATATACTGTGTATATGTATATATGTATACATATACTGTGTATATGTATGTATACTACTTTATATACTGTGTATCAATAGTTCACTTTTTATAGCTGAATAGTATTCCACTGTCCAGATTTACGGCAGTTTTAAAATCCTTTTACCTCATGATGCACATGTGGGTTAGTTCTATGTTTTGGAGGCAACTGCTATGAACATGTGTGTGTAAGTCCTTGTATAGACACATACTTGCAGATATTTAGGTAAATATGTAAGAGTGGAATTGTCAGAGAATATGGTAGGTATACACATAGTTTTCTACAAAATAATTTCAAACTTGTCCCAAAGGGTTTGTATTATTTTACATTTCCACCAAAAGTTTATGATAGTTCCAGTAATAACACTTCAGTCAAATTTTGCCTTTCTAATATGTATATCATTGTAATTTTAATTTGCATTTTCCTAGTGACTAATGGCTTTCTTTTTTTAATTTTTAATATGCTTACTTCATGTGCTTTTTAAAATTTTTCATGTGCTTGTTTGCCTTTATTGTAGCTTCATTGCTGAGGTATTTTGCTTTTCATAATGGCATTTTTAAAAACAAATAAGTGGTTATATTCAAAATTTCACTGATATATAATTTTAAGGTTTTTTTCTTTTTTCTGCACTTTATTGCTTTCTACTCACTGCTGCTTGTACTGGTTTGGGCAAAAATTCATTGCCGTTCTTATACTTGCTCTATAGGTGAGGTGCTTATTTCATTAATTTTCTCTCAAAATTTTTATCACAGACCCACAGTTTTCGAAGATAAAATGTAAATGCAATTTTTTATTTTTGTTTGGTGACTTGTTAATATTGGAAAATTATTGGTCATTATTACTTCACATATTTCTTTACTTTCTCTTTTCACTCCTTCTAGTATTCAAATTATTACATGCACATTTCACCTTTGGGAAGTACCCCATAGCACTTGAATATTCTGTTCTTTTTTACTTTTTCTTGTACACTTTTGTTCTTGTATTTCTGTTTGGGAAGTTTCTATAGACATCTCTTCAAGCTTACTAAGTTTTTTTCAGTCATATTTAGGATACTGGTGAGATCATCAAGCACAATTTTTTTTTTCCTGAATGCTTTTGATTTCTTTATTTTATTTTTCAAATGTGGAATACAAGTCAGGATTAGGTACATAAGTGGTCCATTTACAGGTGAAATTTATGCCTCCCACTGGTCCTTACTCTCCCTGGTTTAGAATCAGTTACCTTTAGTGATATTATGTGTCTACCCTCCTCCTCTGGCACTGTCCTGCTATAGCTGACTCTCCTCTTGTGATTAATGTTCAGAACCCACTTATGAGTGAGAACATGTGGTGTACAGTTCTTTGTTTCTGTGATAGGCCACTGAGTATAGTAGACACTAAATACATCCAAGTTGCTGTGAAGTCCATAATTTTGTCCTTTATGGCTGTGTAATATTCCGTCCTGTATATGTACCACATTTTTTATCCAATCCATTTTCAATGGGCAGCACAATTGGTTCCATGTTTTTGCTATTATAAATAATGCTGCAATAAACATGCATGAGCATGAATCTTTTTTGCAGACTGATTTGAGTGCCTATGGGTATATATCTAGAGGGGGGTTTCTGAGTCATATGAAAGGTCAATTTCTAGACTTTTTAAAAATTGGCATACTGTTTTCCAAAGGTTGTACTAGTTTACACTACGACCAACAGTGTAGATGCATTCATTTTTCACCACATCCTTGCCAGCATCTGTTTTTTTTTTTAATTTATTTATAAATGATGACCATTCTTATTGCAGTTAGATGGTATCTCACTGTGGCTTAGATTTGCATTTACCTGATGATCAGTGAGGTTGAGCACTTTTTGATGTATCTGTTGGCTGTTAATATGTCTTTGTTCGAGAAGTGTCTATTCATATCTCTTGCCCACTTTTTAATAGGGCTGTTTGGATTTTTTGTTTTCCTTTTGGCTCATTTAACCTCCTTCCTGGAAGTTACGTCCTTATCAGATATAGAATTAGCAAATATTTTTTCCCATTTGGTGCACTGTCTTCCTACTCTCTTGATTTCTTTTCTTCACAAAAGCTTTTCAGTTTGATGAGGTCCCACTTGTCTATCTTATCTATTATGGCATATACTTTTGGGATTGTGATCAAGAATTGGTTGCCTATTCCAATGTCAATAAGGATGTCTCTTGCATTTTATAAAATTCTTATAGTTCAAGGTTTTACATTTAGGTCTTTCATCCATTTAGAGTTGACTTTTGTGTATAGTGATAGGTAGGGCTCCTGTTTCATTCTTCTGCATGTGGTCAGTCAGTTACCTCAGCACCATTTACTGAATGGGGTATCCTCTCCCCTGTGGTTGTTGGTGGTATGTTTGTCAAAGATGACTTGGTTGAGAAATTGAGGTATTTTTGCTGGAATCTCTATCCTCTTCCATTGGTCTATATGCTTGTTTTGTTACCAATGCCAGGCTGTTTTGTTTATTGTAGCCTTATAATAAAGTTTCAATCTGTAAGTGTGATACTTCTCACATTTTGTCCTTTACTGAGGATTTTTTTTTTTTTCCTTTTGCTATCTGTGGTCTTTTTGTTTCCATATGAATTTCTGTATTGTCATTTTCAGATCTGAGAATTTGGTGATAATTTGATGGGTATTGTATTGAATCTGTAGATTTCCCTGGGTAAAATGGACAACTTAACAATGTTCATACTTCCAATCCCTGAGGATGGAATATTTTTCCATTTGTGTGTGTCTTTGATTTCTTTGAGTAGTGTTTTGTAGTTTTCATTGTAAAGATCTTTCACTTCTCTGATAAGAAAGATCCCAAAGTATTTCTATTTTTGTGTCTGTGATTATTTAAAATGAGATTGTGCTTTTTATTTAGTTCTCTGCCTGTTTGTTGTTGGTGTATAAAAATTCAATTGCCTTTTACATGTTGATTTTGTATCCTGAGACTCTGCCAAAGTCATATATCAGTGCAAGGAGTTTTTGACAGATTCTCTTGGGCTTTCAAGGTATAGGATAACATCAACTGCAAAGAGGAATAGCTTAACTTCCTCTTTTTCTTTGGATAACACTGATTTCCGTCTCTTGTCTGATTGCTTTAGCTAGGACTTCCAATACTATGCAGAAGAGGGATGAGAGTGGACACCTTTGTCTTGTCCCTGTTTTCAGGGGAAATGCTTCCAGCTTCTGTCCACTGAACAATATGTTTGCTATTGGTTTATCGTAGGTATCTCTTATTATTTTGAGGAATGTTCCTTCTGTGCCTGA
Source organism: Carlito syrichta (assembly GCF_000164805.1). NCBI lineage: Eukaryota > Metazoa > Chordata > Mammalia > Primates > Tarsiidae > Carlito > Carlito syrichta. The sequence goes on from NW_007110044.1 coordinate 150,485, forward strand.
TACTCAAGGGAGTATTTTTTGAAAGGGTTTTCTACATCAAATGATATAAACATGTGGTCCTTGTTTTTGCATCTGTTGATATATTTAACTACATTTATTGTCTTGCAGATATTAAAATAGTCCTGCATCCCAGAAATGAAGCCTGCTTGGTCTAGGTGAATGCTTCTTGAGATGTGTTGCTGGATTTGATTTGCTAGAATCTTGTTGGAAATTTTTGCATCTATGTTCATCAAGTAGACTGGCCTGTAGTTTTCTTTCCTTGTTGGATATTAGTGTGATGTTAGCCTCATAAAATGATTTGGGAAGGTTTCCAACTTTCTCAGTTCTCAATTACCTAGAATACTTTTGATGGAATTGGTATCAGCTGCTCCTTGTATATTTTTTAGAATTGCACTGGGAATTCATCTGGTCCAAGGCTTTTTTATGTAGGTAGTTTTCTTTTGAGGAAGTCAATTTCCTGGGTTGTTATTGGTATATTTAGGAATTTAGTCTCTTCTTGTTTCAACCTTGAGAGGTCAGGTAATGTCAGAAAGACCTCCTTTTAATTTAGATTTTCCCATTTATTTCCATACAGGTGTGCATAATAATCTCTGATAATCTTTTTAATTTCTTTGGGGCCAGTTGTAACTTAATCTTTTGCATTTCTAGTGTGTTTATTCAGGTTTTTTCACTTTTTCTTTTCTGGCTAGGGGTTTGTCTGTCTTGTTTATCCTCTCAAATAACTGGCTCTTTGTTTTGTTGATTTTTTTCTATGATACTACTGTCTTCTATGTCCTATAGTTGGGATTTTATTTTGATGATCTGGATTCTTCTGCTGAAGTTAGGGTTTTGGTGATCTTGCCTTTCCAGTTCCTTTAGATGTAATGTACTGTTTATTTGTGATGTTTCTGCTTTTTAAAAAAATGTATGTAAAGCTATAAAGTTCCCTCTTAATTACTGCTTTCATGGCATCCCAGAGATTCTGGTAAGATGTGTCTTTGTTTTCATTTTTTTCCATAAATATTTTAATTTCTCTCTAGATTTCTATGTTCACCCAAGAGTCATTCATTACTGTGTTATTTCATGTCCATATGTTTGTTGTTTGAAGGGAGGATATTGCTATTGGTAATATTTATTTTTATTGCATTGTGGTCAGAAAAGATTTATAGTAATATTTTAGTCTTATGAAATTTGTTTGTGCTTGTTTGATGACTGAGGCTGTAGTTGATCGTGGAGTATGTTCCATGTGGTGATGAGTAGACTGTGTATATATTCCATGATTGTCCAGTAGAGCATTTTGTAGGTATCTAGTAAGTCCATTTGGTCAAGTATCAAGTTGAGGTTCCAGTTCTCCTTATTGATTTTTTGCCTTAATGATCTACCTAGGGTTGTTAGTGAGGTATTTGTCTCCAATTATAATAGTGTTAGAGGCAATATTCTTTTTTTTTTTTTTTTTT
>NW_007110044.1:152214-161420 GCF_000164805.1 Carlito syrichta
TCTCAAACCCGCGGGCTCAGGCAATCCACTCACCTCAGCCTCCCAAAGGCGCGGGATTACAGGCTGAGCCACCGAGCCCGGCGCAATATTCTTTTTTAGTTTACTTAGTAGTTGTTTTATAAATCCTGGTACTCCTATATTGGGTGCATATTTGTTTCGGATGAATATTTCTTGTTGATTGATTGAACCTTTTATTATTATGCAGTATCTTCTTTTTAAATCTTTGATAGCTTGAAGTCTGTTTTGTCTGATATAAAATTGGAACTCCTGTCTTTTTTGCTTCCCATTCATCTGAAAGCCTCTACCTTTAAGTCTGTGAGTGTCCTTTGTTGTGAGATGTCTTTCCTGGAAACAACATATTGTTGGATCATGCTTTCTTTATACAGTTTGCCATTCTATGTCATTTCAGTTGTTTTCCATTCACATTCAGGCTGATTATTGAAATGTGAATGTTTGTCCAAATCATAAGATCCTTTTAATGCTGTTTTTTTCTTTTAATTTTTCTGTTAGTATGCATGTATGTTTTCAATTTTGAGCCATATGTTCTATTGGCTCTGTTTGTCTGTCCTCTTCTGAAGTGCATAGTCATTCTTTTTTTTTCCCTTCTGTGTTGAACACCTTCTTAAATGTCTGCAGTAGAGCTATTTTTGAGGCAGCATAATATCTTAGGGATTGAATGACTGGGAAGTATTTTAATTCTTCAATACTGATGATGCTTAACTTAGCTGAGTAGAAAATTCTTGGTGGGGATTCTTTATCTTTGAGAACTTTGAAGACTGGACTCCAGTTCATTCTAACCAGCAGCATTTCAACAGAAAAGTCGACTGCTATTCTGATTGACGTTCCCTGGTGGGTAATCTGATCTGTCTCTCTCACTGCCCTTAGGATTTTTTCTTTTTACCTACTTTGTGTAAGTGAATTACTGTGTGTCTAGGGTTTGGTCTTCTTGCTTAATGCCTTGCAGGAATTCTCTGAATCTCTTGTGTTTGGGTGGTCACATCTCTGGTGAGATGAGGAAAGTCTTCTTCAATAACCTCATGAAATGCTTTTTCTAAGGTGTTCTGTTTTGCTTTCTGTTTCAGGTATACCAAAAAATCATAAGTTTGACCTCTTGAGGTAATCACACATCTCTATAAGGATTTGTTACTTCTTTTTAAATTTTCTTTGTATGATTTTAACAGATTGGATTAATTCCATATTTTGATCTTCAAGCTCTAAGATTCTTTTCTCTGCTTTGTTGATTCTTCTTTCTATGTTTGTCAGCTTGTTGTTTATTTATTGGATGAAATTCTTTATGGCCAAAATTTCTGTTACAAGTTCCTTCAATGTTGCTTCTTATCTTTCTTGTATCTTTTTCACCTTTTCCATCTGTTCCCTTATCTCTGTTGCTTTCTGGGTGGTCTCTATTGTTTGGGCCCTGACGTCTGTTCTTTCAGGTGCTGTTTCTTTGGAATTCTGGGGATTACTTGTGATCGTCCATTGATTTTCCCTCATTTGTGACAGATCACGTTCCTTTTTCCTTTAATTCCATTATTTAGTGACAGAAGAAGAAAATTTCTCTGTTGTTGCTTGCTCAGCAACCTAACCTTCTTTGATCAGGGCCTCCGAGCTTGTTTTATTTTGAAACAGAGCTGTGGGCTGTGTTCTGTAGCTGTGCTGTCTTTTTACAGTTTTGATATTTGAATAAGTTATAATGGTGGGAACGAAGATTCAGAAGCTACCTACAGATCGCAATGTTCACCAACTGGTTGTGGACCATCCAGGACCCACTTTCCACCACCTTACTATATGTCCATGTGATGGGAATGTATGTATACACCCTGAGTCCAAAATAGCACAAGAGAAAGGAAAAGAACAGAGAAAGATTGAAGGGAAAAGAAAAGAAGAGGAAGAGAAAAAAGAAGAAAAGGGAAAGTAAGCAAAAAAACCCCATAAAAACAAAGTTAAAGAAAACTAAAACCAAGAAATGAGGACACATTGACCCCAATATATATCCACCTGAATAAAAAGAAGGAAGTGAAACAAAAACAAAACACACACACACACACACACACACACACACACACAGTGCAAGCAAAAAAAAAAAAAAGATGGAATCTTTTGTTAGCTTTGAGCTCCCTCTTTTTATGACAGTTTCTGAAAATGTAGGTTCCTTTTTTATTGGCATGTCCCAAACACCAGTGCTCTTGGCTGGCAGCAGATGGGAGGGGGCTTCTGGCCTCTAGACCCACACCTCTGCTCTCCAGGTGGTGGGTTGGAAGGCTTCCTCTGGTCTTCCACCACCCCTAACAGCTTGCCTGGGTTCAACCCTCTCCACTCACACAAATATGGCTGCTCCTCGAGGGGGTCAGACGCCTCACAGGCTGCTGAGGGAAGGAGGTTGAATCAGTTCAGCACTCATCCCTACTCATCTGCAACTCAATCCTCCTCCGATTGCACCCCTTTTCCCATAAATAGTTCACTGTTGGGGAATGGGGTGACTGAGATTCTGCTCCAGCTCTGTCCCTCTGGGAATCATGCACCTGGGATATCCTCTCAGGGTTAATGATGATAAAACCCAGAGTGTTATGGAATTCACCTCCCAGTCTTGGGATGCAGCTCTGCTTCTCAATAATGGATAGGCAGGAGCATGTCTCTGCCTGGGTTCCAGAAAAATGGCAATGGCAGCGCTCCTATGTCTTCTCTTCTGGTGAGACTTGGCCACTGATTCTCTTGCTGCACTTTCTCTGTAGTCCCTGCTACCAGGGTCTGACCTGGTGTCAAAGGTGTTGCTGGTGGACCAGTTGCCAAACAGCAGCTGGTTCCCATGGCTTCCTCCCGCAGAAGGCCATGAAAAAGGCTCCTACCTCTGTGCCATAGGAAGCACTGGATTCAGAGCCACAGCAGGTAGCAGCTGCTTTAGCAGGAGAACACAAGCTACTTCTTCCCACATCCCCACTCAGATACTCACACACCCACTTGCACGCACACATGCATGCACATTCATCCTTATGCACACTCATTTTACAGAGACTCTCACACTTCAATTGATTCCACCACCATATTTCAGTCAGTTGAATGCTTTTGATTTCTAACATTTTCTTTCCCTTCATTTTTGGATATGCAATCTCTCTGCTTACACTATCTATATGTTTTTAGTTGTTCACTTTCTCAAATAGAGTTCATAATATATTCATCATGGTTATTCTAAATTCCCTATCTGATAATTCCAAAAATCTGTCATATCTTAATCTGGGTCTGATATTTGCTTTATTTCTTCAGTCAGTATTTTTCCTGCCCATTAATATGACTTGTAATTTGTTGTTGTTGTTGATAGAAGACAGACATGATGTATCAAATTATAGAAACTGAGATACACAGACTTTTTGTGTTAGGTTTTATGTTCATCTAAGTAGGATTTGGGATGTGCTTAATATGGCCTCGATTTCTTTAATGTTCATTGTTTATCTTTTCATTTGTACTTGGCTTTCTCTAAAGACTCCTTCTTAAATGGAGTCAGTGTCTTACAGTTTTTTCAATTGTAATGTTTTTATTCTGGAGCCCTATGGTTGGCAACTTGTGAGGTAGGTGATTATATCAGTGATGCTATCTTTCAGTCTTCAATGGGCCTGTGCCACTGGATTGTAAACTTAAACGTATTTTTTATCTGTTTTTTTCCCCCATTAGGCAAGAGAAGATGATGAGAGGGTGCTGAAATTAGGTTATTACAATTTATCTAGATCAGGTATAGTTCGGTAAAGTTCCTTTGGACAGAAAAACTTTGTCATAGAGAACATACTGTTCATAATCTTAAATAGTTACTCTTCTCCTCTTTCTGTCAGAAATATTAGGGTATTTCTTTCCTTATTTTTAACTCTTCATTAAGGGAACCTGGTGGACTTACTGGAGGTAAAATTTTTGAAAATGACCCCTGCCTTTGAAGACTTTATTCAAAATTACCTTTTAATCATTTTTACAAGTTTGTACTTTTACTGGTCTCTACTCAAGCTGATCTCAGTTGTGTTTTCTTGTTTGCCTCTCTCTCTAGATGACAGAGTGGCAGCTTGCCCTGAGACTTAAGTTACCTGATAAATTGCACAACAGTAATTAATTATTTTTTAGCTTTTTTTTGGTAAGTATGGAAGTGACAAATTTCAAACTCTTTACATATTATAGCTGAAATTAAGAGTTCATTTTTTAATGTTAAAATTATCTTGCATTCTAGGATCAACTAATCATGATCATCATGTATTCTTTTTATGTTATGAATTTTATTTGCTAAAATGTGTAGAATTTTTGCACAGTTTTCATGAGATATATTTATTTGTTGTTTTCTTGTGATGTTTACATCTGGTTTTGGTAGTATCCTAATACAGGTTTCATTGATTGAGTTGAAAAATATTTTCACTTCTCCAGTTCTCTGGTAGAGTTTCTTTTAAGTTGGTATTATTGATTTCTTACAAGTTTGGTGGAATTAACCAGTGAAGTTACCTGGTCCTGGAGTTTTTTTTTGTTGAAAAACTCCTAATTACAGACTCAAGCTTTAAAACAGATATAAGACTATTCAGGTCATCAAATTCTTTATTACTGAGTTCATTTATTTAAAGGGATGTGGACATTTTATCTATGTTGTTCAAGATGTATTGATTGATTGATGTATTTATTTTTGCTTACTTTGAGTTTACTTCTTGTTTTCCAGGTTTTATACTAATAATAAAGTCATTGATTTGACTTATTTTTCTTTTCTAATATATGTTAATTACTATAAGTTACTCTATAAGTACTGCAAAAGAACATTCAAAAAATTTTAATATGTAATGTTTTCATCTTCACTTACTTAAAAGTACTTTATTAATTAGTTTTGTTTTATTACTCTGATTCATAAATTACTTAGAATAGCAATTCAGTTTCTCTGTTTGAGGAAATTTTCTAGATCTCTTTCTGGTATTTATTATTTTCAGAAAATAAGCTTACATAACATAAATTTAAATCTTATTAAAACATATTTCAGGAGTCAAAATTTGAAATATTTTGATAAATGTTCTATGCGTGCATAAAAATGTCTTTAATTTGCTATTGTTGGTTAATTGTTTTGAAAACATCAATTAGGTCAATTTGGTTGATAGCATTGTTTATATCTCCTAAACTGTATTGAACATTTTTGTACTTGCCCTATCAATTATTGAGATAAGAGTTTTGAAAACTCAACATTTTTGCAGAATCATCTCTTTCTCTTTGCAGTTCTATTAACTTTCATTTTGTGTATTTTGAAGCTATGCTGTTAAGTAGAGAATTATTTAAGATTTTTAAGTCCTCTTGATTAATCAGTCTTTTTTTATAATGAAATGCTGTTATATCCCCAGAAATATTTTTTCTTTGAGTTTACTTTGTCTAATATTAATAAGGCAATTTTATTTTTTATTATTAATTTTTTTTAATTGAAATCTCACTCTGTCACTCAGGATGGAGTGCAGTGGCATACTGGCATGTGCCACCATGCCTGGCTGATTTTTTAATTTATTATAGAGATGAAGTCTCACCAAGTTCCCCAGGCTGGTCTGGAACCGGTGGGCTCAGGCAGTCCTCCAACCTTGGTCTCCCAAAGTGTTGGAATTACAGGCATGAGCCACCATCTCTGGCCAATATGACCATTTTAATTTACCTTTGATTAGCAATAGAATAGCATAACATCATTTTATCTTTTAAGCTACTCTTATTGTTATGTGTAAAGTGAGTATTTTGTAGATATTATAGAGTAGTTTTTGTTTCTTTTGACAGTTTTTTTGCTGTAGTTGATTTAAAATTCAATATGTCTATCTCTACTGATATCTGAAGTTTTTCTGTTGTTGATTAAGTCTTTAATTTTTTTTTCTGATAGGGTCTTTTTTAACATCTTATTTTATTATAAAGATGGGGGTACAAATCAGAGTCAGGCATACAGCATTGATTATTCAAGTTCCCTTGTTGAGGAGGTGTACCCTTCCCTCCCCTAGCAGTTTCCCTCAACTGCCAATCCCATCCCTCGTCCCTTGACAATTTCCCACTACTGCCAATACCATTCTTATAATATTATGATAATTGTTCAAGGTCACTTATAAGTGAGACCATATGGCACTCTTCTTTGTTTCTATGATAGATCACTGAGAAAAACAACTCTAAATTCATCCAAGTTGCTGTGAAATTTATATATTTGTCCTTCTTTATGACTGCATAATATTCCATTGTGTGTATGTACCACATTTTTTTTTAATCCAGTCCAGCTTCGATGGGCAGCATGGTTGGTTCCATGTTTTTGCTATTGTGAACAGAGTTGCAAAAAGCATATATGTGTGGGTATCTTTTTTATAGAATGATTTGAGTTCCGCCAGATATATTCCCAATAGGGGAATTGATGAGTCATTGGAAGGTCAATTTCTAGTTTTTCCAGAAATCACCACACTGTCTTACAAAGAGGTTGTACTAGTTTGCATTCCCAACAGCAGTGTAGAAACGATCTTTTTCTCGACCTCCTCACCAACATCTGTTGTTGTTTGTTTTATTCATGATGGCCATTCTTACGGGAGTTGGGTGGTTTTGATTTGTATTTCTCTGATAATGAGTGAGGCTGAGCACTCTTTCATGTGTTTGTTGGCTATCCATATATCTTCTTTTGAGAAATGTCTATTCATGTTTTGTCCACTTTTTAATGGGTTGTTTTTCCCTTTCAGTGCATTTGAGTCCCTGGGAGATCCTAGATATTAGGCCTTTGTCAGATATACAGTTCTCAAATAGTTTTTCCCATTCTGTGGGCTGTCTCCCTGCTTTCTTGATGGTTTCTTTTGCTTTGCAGAAGCTCATCAATTTGATGAGGTCCCACTTGTCTATCATATTTCTTATGATATGGACATTGACGGTTCTGATCAGGAATTAGTTGCCAGTTCCAGTTTCCATAAGGGTGTTTTCTAAGATTCTTATATTTTGAGGTTTTATGTTTAGGTCTTTGATGCATTCAGAGTTAATTTGTGTATATTGTGATAGGTAGGGGCCCCGTTTCAATCTTCTGCAGTCAGAAGACCAGTCAGTTTTCCCAGCACCATTTACTGAATAGGTTCCCCTTTCACCAGTGATTGTTGTTGGAGGTTTTGTCAAAGAACGTGTTGGTTGAGAAATTGAGGTTTTGCTTCCAGAATCTCTATCCTGTTCCATTGGTCTATATGCTTGTACCAATACCAGGCTGTTTTGATTACTGTAGCCTTATAGTAAAGTTTGAAGTCTAGAAGTGTGATATCTCCTGCTTTGTTTCTTTTGCTAAGGGTTGTTTAAGCTAGTCATGGTCATTTATATTTTCATTTTCATATGAATTTCTGTTTTGTCATTTCCAGGTCAGAGAAGAATGATGTTGGTAACTTAATGGGTATTGCATTGAATCTGTAGATTATCTTTGGTAGGATGGACATCTTAACAATGCTGATTCTTTCTATCCATGAGCATAAAATTTTTTTTCCATTTGTTTGTGTCTTTTTGGATTTCCTTTGAGTTGTAGTTTGTAGTTCTCATTGTAAAGGTCTTTCACTTCTCTGGTTAGGAAGATGTTGAGGTATTTCATTTTTTTGTGGTTATTGTGAATGGGATTGTGCTTTTTATTTGGATCTCTGTCTGCTTATTGTTGGTGTATAGGAACTGTATGTGCAACTGTCCTGTGCACATTTATTTTGTAACCTGAGACTTTACCAAAGTCCTGTATCAGTGCAAGCAGGTTTTTGACAGATTTTCTTGGATTTTCAAGGTATAGGATCATATCATCAGCAAAGAGGGATAACTTGACTTCATCTTTTCCTATTTGAATACCGCTGATTGCCCTGGCTAGGACTTCCAACACAATGTTTAACAAGAGGGGTGAGAGTGGGCAACCATGTCTTGTTCCAGTTTTCCTGGAAAATGTTTCCAATTTCTGTCCAGTTAGCAGTATGTTAGCTGTGGGTTTATTGTAAATAGCACTTACTATTCTGAAGTATGTTCCTTCTATACCTAGATGTTGGAGAGTTTTTATCAAGACGTGATGCTGGATTTTATCAAAAGTTTTTTCTGCATCTAATGATATAATCATATGGTTCTTGTTTTTACATCTGTTGATATATTTAATTACATTTTTGGTCTTGTGAATGTTGAACCAGTCTTGTATCCTGGGAATTAATCCTGCTTGGTCATGGTGAATGATTTTTCTGAGACGTTTTTGGATCCAGTATGCTAGAATCTTGCTGAGGATTTTTGTGTCTATGTTCATAAGGTATATTGTCCATAGTTCTCTCTTTTTGTTGGATCTTTAACTGGCTTGGGTATCAGTGTGATGTTAGCTCCGTAAAATGATTTGGGGAGAATTCCATCTTTCTCAATAGCCTGAAATACTTTCAATAGGATTTGGATCAGCTCCTTCTTGTACATTTTGTATAATTCTGCTGTAAAGCCATCCAGTTATCCAGTTTAAAATTGTTTTAAGGTAGTTTTTGTATTGACAGAGTCAATTTCCTGGGTTTTTATTGGTCTATATAGTGTCTCAATCTTCTTGTTTCAACCTGGGGAGGTTGTGTGGTTGTCAGAAAGTCCTCCATTTCATTTAAGTTATCAAGGTTTTTTTCCCCATATAAGTGTACATAGTAATCTCTGTTAATCTTTTGTATTCCTTCAGGGTCAGTTGTGATTGGTTTTTTTGTATTTCTGATTGTGTTTATTTGGGATTTTTCTCTCTTTTTCTTTGTCATTCTGGCTAGTGGTCCATCAATCTTGTTAATTCTTTCAGAGAACCGCTTTTTTGTTGTTGTTGATATTTTCTGTGATGTTTTTGTCTTCCATGTCTTGTATTTGGTCTCTTATTTTGGTGATTTGTATTCTTCAGCTAAATTTGGGGTTTTGGTGGTCTTCTTTTTCCAACTCTCTTAAGTGATTTATAAGGCTCTCAACTTGTGATCTTTCCATTTTCTTGATGTATGCTAGTAGCGATAAAATTCCCATCTTAGAACAGCTTTCATGAAATCCCAGAGGTTTAGGTAAGATGTTTCTTCATTTTCATTTATTTCCATGAATCTTTTTTTTTTTTGAGTTGGAGTCTCACTCCGTTGCCCAGACTAAAGCAGCCACTGCAGCCTTGACCCACTGGGCTCCGGTGATCCTTCCACCTCAGCCTTCCAAGTACCTGCTACCACGCCCGGCTAATTTTTTGATTTATTGTAGAGATGAGGTCTCATCAAGTT
>NW_007110044.1:161494-182280 GCF_000164805.1 Carlito syrichta
TGCCCAGGTGGGTCTCGAACCCGCAGGCTCAGGTAATTCACTCACCTCAGCCTCCCAAAGTGTGGGATTACAGGCTGAGCCACTGAGCCCGGCTTACATGAATCTTTTAATTTATAATTTGATTTCAGTGTTGACTCAGTAGTTGATCAGCATCATGTTGTTTAGTGTCCATGTGTTTGTAGACTATGGGGAAATTTTGTTTGTGTTGATATTTATTTTTAATTCCACTGTGATCTGAGAAGGTGCATGGCAATACCTCAGCCTTACTGAATGTATTTATGCTTGATTTATGGCCAAGGATGTGATCGATCTTGTAGTACATTCTGTGTGATAATGAGTGGATTGTATATTCTGTGGTTGTTGGGTGGAATAATCTGTAGGTATTTATTAAAACCTTTTGGTCCAGTGTCAAGTTTAGGCTCTCTATTTCCTTGTTGAATTTTTGCCTCAATGATCTATCTAGAGCTATTTGTGGGGTAGTCAAGTTCCTTTCTATAATAGTGCTAGAGTCAATATCTTTTTTTTTTTACTTTACTTAGTAGTTACTTTATAAATGATGGTGCTCCTGTGCTGGGTGCATATATGTTTAGGATGGATATTTCTTGTTGATGGATAGAACTTTGTATCATTATGTAGTGTCCTTTTGCATCTTTTAAAATTTTTGATAGCTTAAAGATGATTTTGTCTGATATTAAGTTTGCAACTCCTGCCTTCTTTTGTAATCCATTTGCCTGCAATCTCATTTTGCATTCTTTAACTTTGATTCTGTATGCATCCTTTATGTTGAGATGAGTTTCCTGGATGCAGCAAATAATTAGGTCATGATTTCTTATCCAGTTTGGCATTCTGTGACTTTTCAGTGGTGCATTTAGTCCATTCACATTCAGGCTGATTATTGAAATGTGATTGTTTATCCCTGTCATGAGGTTCTTATTAAATTTTTTCTTTGTTGCTTGTTTTTCTTTGGCTTTGGGATTGATGTATGTGTTTGCTTTCAAGTTTCTTCCTGTACTGTATTCTCTGTTGATTCTGTGCTTTGCTGTTCTCTTGGGAAGTGTGCAGTCATTCTGTTTTTTCTTTCTTCTGTGCTTAATACCTTTTAAATTGTCTCCTGTAGAGCTGTTCTGGAAGTTGCATAATCTCTTAGGAATTGGATATCTGGGAAGGATTGTAATTCTTCATCACTGATGAAGCTGAACTTGACTGGACAGGAAATTCTTGGTTGAAATTGTGTATCATTGAAGTCTCTGACTATTGACCTCCAGTCCTTTCTTGCTTGTAGTGTTCCTGCTGATAGGTCTGCTGCTATTCTGATTGATTTTTCCCAGTAGTTAGTCTAACCTTTTTCTCTTGCTGTCTTTAGGATTTTTTTCTTTTTTGCCTACTTTGTATTGGCCAATTACTATGTGTCTAGGGGTTGATCTTCTCATTTGATGTCTTGTGAGGGTTCTCTGTTTCTCTTCTGCTTGTATAGTCATTTCTCTGATGAGATGGGGGAAGTTTGCTTGGATTACCTCTTGGAATACTTGCTACAAATTGTTCTCCATTTCCCTTTCTTCTTCTGGGATACCAATTAGACATAGGTTCAGTCTCTTAATATAATTTCACATCTCTTGTATGCTTTGTTCTTTCTTTCTTTCTGAGTCTTCTTTCTATGTTTTTTTTACATAGAATGGGTTAATTCCATGTTCTGGTCTTCAAGTTCTGAAATTCTTTCTTCAGCTAGGTTAAGACTGCTTTCCATGCTTGTCATCTTGTTATTTATTTCCTGAATGAAATTTTTTATTTCCAAAATCTCTGTTACTAGCTCTTTCAGTGTTGTATCTTGTCTTTCTTGAGTTTTATTTACTCTTTCCATCCATTCCCTAATCTCTGTCACATTCTGGGACCAGTCATTGTTGACTTCCATTGTTTGGGTACCAAGGTCTGATTTTTCTGGAGTTTTGTCTTTGGTACACTTAAAATTGCCTGAGATCTTCCTTTGTTTTTTCTTCATTTGTGACAAATCTCATGTCTTTCTCTTTAGTTCTGTCATTCAGTGTCAGTGGGAGAGACGTCCCCTTCTGATACTTGCTCAGAACTCTATTCTTCCCTGATCCAGGATCTGGTTTTGTTCTATTTTGAAATAAGACAGAGGGTTGGAATGTTTGCTGTCTCTTGTAGTTTTTGTAAGTCTAATAAAGTAGTGGATGGGGTTTTAGGATTCAGAAGCTACTTGCAAATTACAATGTTCACTGATTGTTTTACGTGTTCCTTGAAACCCACTCTCCACCAACACTTTATATGAGGATGCAGTGCAGAAACCAATGAAAAAAACAACTGAACACACACACATACACACACACACATACACACACACACAAACATACTCTCCAAAACAAACTGGAATAAAAACAAAGTGAAACAAATCAAACAACAACAGAAAACCAAGAAAACTGAACACACACACACATGCGCACACACACACACACACACACCCCTAGCAAAAAGTGAATGGAGAAGAAAAACAGGAAGAGAAGGAAAAAAAAATTCAGACTGAACCCTCACACATATATTGATGCATACCTTAAACTCCAAAAAATAAAATGAAAAACAAAACAAAACACAACAAAAAAATGGAAGAACAAAAGAGAAAAATGATCCACCAACAACAACATAATTGAAAGATGAACACTCAGTCATTCATATACACATATAAACAGAAAAAAAACAAAGAAGAAAGAAACAGAAATAGAAAAAGAAAAGAAAAAAGATAAGAAATTGGGGGGATCAAACCCTCACAAATGCATTCATGCACAAAGGAAAAACATTATGAAAAGGATGAACTAACAAACGGGAATTTTTTTAATTAAAAAAAATTAAAAATTAAAATCTTAATTTAATTAAACCCGCTTGTGGAAGACTCTGTAATTGTTCCTCTAATCTGGTCTCTCCTGCAGTGCTTCTACCTCTTTCACTCTCTCTTCAGTGTCTGGAGCAGGTAAAGAGGATGGGCAGTGGAGGTGGGGTGCAAGTGCAATCCTTCCCACCCATTCTCATATGATCAGGGAGATCTCCTCCAGTGTGGAGGTGCTGAATCGTCTCTTCCCCAGATGTGTACTCACAGGGTGTGCCCCAGCCAGACCCATTCTGGAATGGAGTTCTCCTATTGCGACTGATGTCCAGGCTCTAACTGGGTTTGTCCTTCTTAGTCATGGCCCAGCTGTGTGGGTCTGACATTCAGAATATTGTTTGGAAGGAGGGGGTGAGGGTCAGTTCCCAACTTACCACTGATCTCTTTGGAGTCCTTCCTTACCCTTTTCTTGTCACACACTTTGTCCCACAGGTGGAGTACCTAGGACTCAGCCCTCATCTGATTCCTCCATGATTTGTGTTTTCAGGATATTTCCTCTGGGTCATGATCAACCCCTGAGAAGCTGATCCTCCAGTCAGAGAGATCGGGTCTGTTGCTCCGTGGTGAGCAAGTTGAAACACTTTCCTGTCCCACCTTCAAGATGATGGTCTTTCTCATCCTCTTTGGTGGGATTCTGTCTCTGGGCTCCCTCCACAGCTCCTGCTGCCAGTGTCCAGCCAGGTGCAGAAGTGGTGAGGCAAAGCCTGGAGCCAGCAGTCTGTTCTGCTGCAGTGATGAGGCAGAACCTGGGATGATAGTTTCTCCCTGGCACTTCTTCACAGGAAAACTTTTCTTCATTAAAAAAAAAGGGAGCACTTGGCTTCTGTAACCTGGGAAGAGCAAGGGACCAAGCAGAGAAGCTGTAGCACCAGCTGTTGCATTAGGGCCCTGGCCACTTGATCACGAGTCCCCACTTAGTCAGTCTCTCCCAGCATTTTCTTCCCAGGAAGGATTTGCTGATTAAAAAAAATTATCGCTCGGCTTCTGCATCCCAGGAATCACTGGGGTCCAAGCCCAGCAGCTGTGGCACTAGCTGCTGCACCAGATTAGCCCCCCTGGTCACAACTCCCTCACCCTCACTCAGTTACTCATATGTCCACTCATTCGCCAGCACATACACAAAATTTTCCATACACTCCCTCACTCACACCAGTACTCTCATAGTCTGACTGACTCAGCCACCATCTTCCCCATACCCCGATAAGGTCTTTATTTCACCTTCATTTGTGAATGATGTTTTCACTGGCTAGAGAATTTTAGGTTGATAGTTTTTGTCTGCTTATTTTTCTTTTTATTTAAAATAAAATGATCTCACCTAGGTATTGTTTCTATTGAGAAATAACTACCATTCTTACCTTTGTTTCTCTGAATATAACATATTTTCTTCTGGCTGCTTGCAGGATTTTGTTTTTTATCAATAGTTTTGAACAATTTGATTATGATGTACCTTCATATATTTTTCTTCAAACATTTTGTGCTTGAGATTTGTTAGACATATTGAAGCTAGGCTTGTAGTTTTTAAAAAATTGTTCAAATATTAGGCCATTATTTCTTTAAATATTGATATGCCTCCTCTTTATTTCTCATTCATGGTCTCTAATTACACATATGTTAGGATACTTGAAATTTTTCTATAGCTCAATAAAGCTCTATTCATTAAAAAAAATTCTCTTTCATTTTGGATGCTTACTACTGCTATGTATTCAAGTTTACTAATCTTTCCTTCTTCATTGTCTAATCTTATTAATCTTATCCATTGAATTTTTTATTTCATATGTCAGAGATTTGACTTATAGAAGTTGAATGTAATTTTAAAAATTATTCCATGTCATTATGTAACTTTTTTCACTATGAGGGTACAGTTTTAATAACTTTGCTAATGGTCTCATTTTCTAATCCAACATCTGTGTCTGTTTTGGGAAAGTTTCAGTTGATTGGTTTATCTTATCATTCTGGGTTGTATTTTTCTGATTTTTTGCATTCCTTGTATATTTTAAAAATTAGATTACAAATTTTGAATTTTATCTTATTAAATTCTAGGCATCTTTGTACTCATATAAATATTATTTTTTAAATAAAAACCTTGAAACAAGTGGTTTGTATATTTTTTAAAAATGTAACAAGCAAAATCAGAGAATTGGTCAATGACATAAAAGAATCATAAGAGGATGCTTATCTGGGAGCATAGGGGAGAAACAGCTCCAAAATAAGAGAGAAATCACGTATATCAATGTTACTCTTAGAACAAGTAAAATAAACCCTGAAAATGAATCATTTGTTTCAGAAATCTAAAGTCATTGGGAGCTTTGAAAAAAGTCATTTAAATTTAATGATGGTGAAAGAATGGTGATTAGAATCAACTCAAGACAAAAATATGAAGATGATGTGGAGACAGTGAATTCAGAGATTTACTGAGGATTTTAACTCTAACATGGTATGTAAATCTAAGGCATTTGCTATCAGAGGAATATAAAATCAATAGAGAAATATTAATTAAATGTGATATATTTGTATACTTTTGGAAAGATAAATTAAAGAGGAAAGTATGATTTAGCAAATGAAGGAACATTTTTAGAAGACTATCTTTAAACCAGTAGTAATGAATAGATTCCACAAACTTTAAAATCCAGGTATAGACTTGTCATATTATGAAAGGAAGAGAGATAACATATGTGGACATAATAAAGTAGAAAAATAAGTGTAATAACAGAGCCAAAGGTAGTTCTCTTATAATTTTCTTCTAATATTTCAGTATAATTCCAGTGATGTCATATGCTTATATCACAAAAAGTTATGGTGTAACTTTGTGAAAGAAAGGAGTAGAGGAATAGTTCTGCTATTCTATTGAGTATATGGTATTGGGGAAAGAAAAGTAAAGAAGGTGATTATTATAAGAACAATTCCATTTCTTTCATACTTAACTGGCAGACAAAACTGCCCCTAACAACCAAGTAAAGATAATTATTTCAACTAAGTAGAACAATAAACTTAGCTTTGCATTGAAAAGCCTTGTGATTGTGGCATTCTTAATTGTATAAATGGTCTCTTCCTCAATAGTCACTCCTTGCATTTCTGTCCTTTTACACACACATTCACTCTCATTTGAGGTTTGCAACAATTTTACAGTAGAAATCTGGAAGTGCAACATTTATTTTATGCTTTGCATTTCTGAAAGTGACTTTTGGTAAAGGGCAGAAGTTGGCGTATCAAATACTCATTGTGTTGTTTCAATAAGTACTTGTCATTTCTAGTGCATGTGTCCCCTTTTTACACATCAATTTTTAATGTTTTATTAAAAGAGGCCAATGAACAGATTGCTTAGAAAATTGACATCACATCTATCTGCTACATAAGCTCTCTCACTACTGATGCCTTCCTTTTTTCCTGTAATGTAGGACAAACTGTATTACGATGGTTCTACAAAAAGTTAAGGACTTGTAAAATTTGACCTAAAATATTCTAGCAGAAACTGGTGTTTATTTTTAAGACTAAAAAGATTTACAATGGAATTGTTCAGCCCAAAAAATTGTGTGAAATACTTCCTGCCTATAGTTGATTCCAGTGAAATTTTAATTCCCACTATAACTCCTATTGGAATGTTTTCTACCTTTTGATCGATAATCAAAATCCAGTTGAATATCCACAGCTATTTTTTAATCCATCCACCACCATAGGTTTACTATCATCAGCATATACCAGACTGTCTCTTTTCTGGAATGAACTTTACTATTTTGACACTTAGTAATAGACAGTCTTGAAATGATATATGTTTATAATATATGTCTCATATAAGTTTTCTTTCTTTTTGATTTGATAATAAATTCCTTGAGTATAGTAATATTTTTTAAAAGCCTCTCTAAATCAAAAAAGCATGGAAATCAATACTCATTTGAATTTAGAGTAAAAAAAAAATCGGTGTGTACATATGTGTGTGCAACTGTGTGTATTTAATTGTATTATGTAACTCTGAAATTTAAATATAGTTTCCTCAAAGAAGTCTTTGTGTTATGCTTAATCAGTTTAAGGCTTATTAAACTCTAAGTTAAATCCCTATAGTATTTATTATAATTACAATTAAATTATTACTTCTGATTTATTTATCTCTCTACTCTTTGCTTCCCCGTTAGCTTGCAAACTCCATGAGGATAAGAACTATACTTTGCCTCTTCTAGGCACATAACAGGTACTCAGTAAATAATTATTTAATTAAAAATATAAATAGTTGATTGAAAAATTAAAGTTGTAATCATACATTGACAAATCTCTAAGGCTAATTTTAATATATGAAATATATGTCCAGTTTAGACAAATAACATTTTTGTCTATTGTCAACTTGATGGCTATCTTATTTCATCATTTGACTAGACATATAAACTGTCAGACTGAAAAGAACCACCATAAAATACTTCAGTGTTTTTTTTTGATGAAAGCAATAGGAAATACTGATCAAAAAGAGAAAGCACAGCAGCAGAATAAGAAACACACAGCATGCCAAGTATTCCAAGGCAGTAGTCCCCAACCTTTGTGGCCATCAGGGATCGGTTTTGTGGAAGACAATTTTCAGCAGAAGAGGGTGGGGGTGGGGATAGTGGGCATTAGATTCTCATAAGGACCACCCAACCTAGATTCCTCACATGCACAGCTCCTATGAGAATGTACTGAGGATGTCAATAGGACAATAGATGGAGCTCTATTCATTCTCCACTCATCTGATGAGGGTCCAGTTCCTAACAGGCAATGTACCTTAGAACCCTGTTCTAAGATATAGAAAACCAATTCTCCTCAAATGTATAGAAATGGGTAATAAAATAAAAGAAGAATAAAAACAGTTCATCTAAAGATCTAAAGACATGTACTTGTGACTGATGTTTATGAAATATTTAAACAAAAATATTTTTAAAGGTTTGCTTTTGAAATAGCTCTGCATCTAACCTTTTTAGAAAATATAAAAGTCCTCTAAAAATATAGGATGAGAGCTACTAAGGTAATATACATATGAGTAATGTATATCTTTTATTCATATTTAATATACAAAATGTGTTAATTTTTTCAGATGGAAGTTTTAAAACTAAAAGTATTTAAATAACTTCTCCAAGTACACATGAATAGTGACCAACAAAGGAAATGTTTGAACAAAGAGCTTTTGACTTGTGCAGCATGACTTCCTTTGGACATTTCCAAGTATATATTATTTAACCAAAAAATACACTTGAATTTTCAGTCAATTTAAATTACTATTTTATTTTATTTTATTTTACTTGAGTTGAGTTGAGTTGAGTTGTGGGGTACATATGAGGATTTACTACATAAATAAGATGCTTGCAGGTGAAGTCTGGATTTCTAGTGAGCTCTCTCTCCTCCTGAAAATGGACCTGGTACCCTGTGTGTTGCCGTATGCTACCCAGTCCTCCTTCTTTTTTCCCTCCTTCTCTCCCTCTCCTCCAGTCTCCAACACCTGTTTTTCCTGTCCTTGTGCTCCTTTGACCAGTGATCAGGGCCTGCTTATGAGAGAAAACATGTAGTATTCAGTTCTTTGTACTAGTTCACATAGCATGATGATCTCCACCTGCATCCATGCTGCTGCAAAGAACATGATTTTGTTCTTTATAGCCATGTAATAGTCTATCATTTATCTGTACCACATTTTCTTTATCCAATTCACTTTCAGTGGGCATTTTGAATCAGTTCCATGTTTTTGCTCTTGTGAATAGTGCTGCAATGAACATACAGGTGTGGGTGTTTTTTGGTAGATTGGTTTATGTTCCTCTGTGTATATTCCCAGAAGTGGGGTTGCTGGATTGTATAGAAGTTCAATTTTTAGTTCTTTCAGTAAACACTGCACTGCTTCCCACAAAGGCTGAACAGGCTTCTATTCTCATCAACAATTCAGAAGCATTCCCTTTTCTCCACTGTGCTAACACCTGCTGTTTTTTGATTTTTTGATGATAGCCATCCTTAAAGATGTTAGGTAGTATCGCATTGTTTTGATTTGCATTTCTCTGATGATTAGTGTGGATGAGTATTTTTTCATGTTCGTTGGCTGCTTGAATGTCTTGCTTTGAGAAGTGTCTGTTTGTCTCCTTTGCCCGCTTTTTAATGGTGCTATTTTTGTCCTGTCAATTCTTCTGATTTCCTTGTAGATCCCGGATGTTAGGCCTTTTTCAGATTTTGAACTACTTTCCTCAATGTAACAGAAACTTAAACAGACAGAAAGTCATTTATAGTTGACTTTATGATGGATTTTGTACATATGGTTAGGGAATTAACATAAAGTAATGAAGCCTTGTGGTACAGACAGGAAGTAGTCTCATTCAACTTGGAGAAATAACTTCTCTTTATTGATGGTAATAGTAATAACAACAACATCAATAACAACTAACATTATAAAGCTATTTTTGTATGTCCATGCTTCATTTTTCTTCTTCTGGCAACAGCACTGTGATTTTATATCTTTTTGCCCTTACATGTCTTGGATTGTGAGGATTACATGGCCTTAACCAAATTGCTTAGAACAATAACTTATACGAATTATTCTCAGAACAACCCTATAAGATGATAAGAAAAGCCTTTAATTTTCTGTTTTACTGAAGGAAGTTTAGAAAGTGGAAACACTTTGCCAATTGATCTCACTGCTAGTAACTGATAAAGTAGGTATGAATTGCAGGTTGTCAAAGTAAAAATTGCACTGGAAAAAGTTCGTCAGGCAAGGAGGATTTTATTCAAGACTATTGCATACTAGAAAGAAACTTTATACAAATTCACAGAAACAAAAAGCAGTAGGATTTTAAATACTGGAGTGAACTAGCAGAAAGTTGCTGGCAATGTAGAGGAAAGAGATTGACACAACAGTGATTCCTGAGTTTGCAAATGTTTTTTTCTGTGATTAGGCTACCTGTATTGTTTTAGCTATTTGGTGCCTATTGAAGTTAGACTCCTACTCTTCCACAAAGACTGGGAAATAGGGGTGCTATCTTCTTCAATGTGTTCCCTGGTCATTGAGAAAGATGTTCACTGGGTTCTAAAACTGTCAAGAGGCTGGGAGAGGATTTACATATATTCCAAAGAAGCAAAAAAATAAAAATAAAAAGAAGTGACAATTGTAAGTTTGCTACAGTAAATGCTGTAGGAAAAAGGAAGTCAGGGACATATAATCAGAGAGAAATCTGTCTATAGTTTAGGCATACTGTGGAGAATATTGAAGGCCATTCTGGTCAAGGTATACGACAGTAAGGAATCTTACTGTATTGTCGTGTATGGTCTAATATTAATTAGGTTTGATCTGTAAAGAACACCATCACATGTCAGTAGAAAAAAATTAAACAGTTTTATTTAGATATTGAAATATATATTAGTAAGGATGAAAAAGAAAGAAAAGTTGGGAAAACACTTTACCACCATCCTGCGATTCTATCTCGGGGAAATTTTTATTACCCAGACGGGGACAGTACCAGAGACAGTATCGTCTAATTGAGAATCTAAATCTCAGGCTTTCCCTTGTTGATTTTTCTCATGTTATGTTCAAAGAGGAGTCTCCCTTGTTAACAGAGTGGGCATCAATTAATAATTCAGTATTCATGAACTCATGCTTGGTTAGGGTCCGAGTCCAGTTTCCTGATAGGCCAAATGTTCCGTCGAAAATACCTAGTATATAGAACATTGGTTTACTTTCCTTGTCTCGGGTGGGTAGTCAAGCCATCTGAGCCCAGGATGCCAAGGGTCATCTTCTCATGTACACAGTATACCCCTTGTCAACTCTTACTCTATTTTTCTTATCCTTTCATTTCAGCCCTAGAGTTGAGAAGGGGAAAACATATGTGGGTATATTTTTTTACTATTAAAGCATTATATATTTGATGTATTTGTTTATACATCTAACAATTATACACACAAATTAACATTAATATGATGTATATAATGATTAATATGATTAAAAAGTTTCCAAAATAACCATTGTGTAGTAGAGGAATGAAATAAATCATACCAGTGATAATTAGAATCTTGTGTAATAACGTGATATATCAAGTAATTTGTTAGATATAATGTGCGTAGCAAGCCTGTGTTTAGTTAGAGAGTGTTGATTTGCTTGAAGATGTCACTTTAGTGATATAGATTCATTTACAATTTGTTGTAAGGTAAGTAAAAATAAACTTGTGGCAGTAGAAGTTAACGTGGTATCCAGGTAAGGTTTATATCATCTATCAGATCGGGTAACAGGTAATATATATCACCATTCTAATGGAGAATCTCCAGATGTTGTAGACATCCAGAGAATGGAATAGTCAGTCCCATTAGGCCTAATTTAGATATATTATTGTTGGCAAGACATACATGTTGAGTTTCTATTTCATATAGTATTGAGAAATTGTTAATAGGATATAAAGTCTAAAGACATATATTGGAGGAATGTAATAGACAAGTTTCTATAGATCTAATTAAACCATTATAATTAGGTCTTTTATCTATAGTAGTATAGTTATCTAACCTATAAGTGATATTATCTTTATCAATATGTGAGTTTTTTAATTGAGGTGTCATAAAATAGAAAGGAGTAATAAGAGGGAGTACATGAAAAGAACACAATTTCGTGGTTATAGAAGGTAAATAATATTATATGGTACCACTCTACCAAGTTTCTTTGTAGGTAACATTCAGGGATCAAGTCGTTATCCAGGCCACCTGAGGGAGTTTAAAGATGGCGCTCCATGTTGTTATTCCTTCCTCCTGCAAAGCTTGATGTGTATGTTTCTTCTGTATAAGTATATACAGATGTTCCTAATTAGTAAGGATGGTCATATTGTTGGAGAGAAGTTCTGTTAAATAGTCTTAGCATATCCTTCTGATAGCTTAAGGTCTTCTCATGAGGAAGTATCAAAGTTGGAAGCCATTGGGCATTAACAGTAACGGCCTCTGCAGTGTCTTGTCCAGTGTTTTTTAATTTGTTAGCCAGGACTTCTAAATCTATGGAATTTATTAGTTCCATTCCTGATCCAAACTCTCCCAAGAGGGTATCATACCATGTCCACCTCCAGTGAGCACAAGGTGGGATAATTCGGAAAGTTATATTAAAGTGAAAGAGCATCTTTTGGCCGTAACTGATATATTGACACATATACAACTGAATTAACTTTTACTGTAAACAAAAGTGGAACCCTTACCATTTGGGGTGTCTGAACTGTAATGTTTGGGAGTTTATTTATATTAATCCAAATATGATCAGCCCAAGTACACCTATTAGTAATTGTAGCTGAATTTGAACAGAGTAAAAATTGGGAGTTATTTACAGTAAGAGTTAATTCAGTTGTATTATACTTAGCTATTTGGTCTTCTAAATTCTGCCTCCAAGTAATAGGATTGGCTAAACTCATATCAACTAAATGGCAAGATACATTTGCATATGAAGATATATTAATATTAATTGGAGAGGGACCAGCTATAATAGCCCTCAAAAGAATTTTACCCTTCTAAGCTGTGGCATTGACTGTTGTTATGTTGGCAATTGTACAAGAAGTGTTAGTATCACAGGTGAAATTGTCTTGTTAGTGTGGTTTAGTTGTATTTTTCCAATTTTATCTGAACCTTGTACTGTTATTGGATAACTTCATTCTGGGGGTCCATCTATCAATGGTCAGGTGTAACAGTACAAGAATAAACTATGTATGATAAAACAATTGGTTAGTGGGAAGTATCTGTGGGAATTTTTGTCCTGGTATCATTACTGTCATCATATTATTTTGCCAGACTGAGATGTGTCTCCTGGGTGTCTTTTTATCCATACTTTGAGTCTAGACTCATTGGCAGAGCCAAAACCACCTACTCAGATGGCAATATTTGGTGTTCCAAAATAACATTTTTATAGGGGATTATCAGTAATTGAGTTATTCTATCTCTTATATTAAAATGTAAGGGTTTTTTTTTAGATGTATTATATAACATTATTTTTATTTCTCCTACATAATCTGAATCTATTATCCTTCTCATAATTTGTATTCTTTTCTTTGGCATTGTACTCACGTTCTACTGAATTTTTGGACGCGTGGGCATCTATCTGAAAGACAGAAACATTTGTAATTTAAACAATGTCACAGATCTCTTTCCACAATTCACTTCCCCATAATAAACTATCATATATTTTTTTATTCATCTTTATGTCATTTAGGCATCCAAGTAACCAACCCATTAACCACTGTCCAGGAATCGGTTAAAAAATGGCATTGTTTTTCCTTTTCATAGCTAATAGCCTGAAATACTGTCTGAAGTTCTATAAGTTCACTATTATTTCCTATCCCTGTGGGATCTAACACCATTCTTGTTGTAGGATTATAGGCTATTGCCTTCCAGCATCGTTCAAGGTGTATATACTTAGTAGTTTCATCAGTAAAACATGTATGTTGCTATTGTTCTTCAGTCAATGATGCAAATCCTTGATTCTAGGTTATTTTAGAATTTTCTAATTCAAGGGGAGGTTGATGTTCATAACCCTCATTATAACTGGGCATATTAAAGATATGTTCATGCAGGGTCAGGATGACAGAAGGGCCTGTCTTAGCTCTATTCTATATATACCACTTCACTTGATTATACTGACTTCCTGAGCATGACCAATTTCATTCATGATCCATTATATAATTGATATGGCTGGCCTTAATAGTACTTTATGATTCAGAGTCAACTGTTCTGTCTCTACTAGGGCCCAATAGGCAGTCAAAGGCTTTTGTTCAAAAGGGGTGTAATGCTGTCCAGTCTCAGGCAGTTTTTGTGTCCAAAATCCCAACTGTATCCTCTGGGCCCTCTGTTTCTGCCACAAACTCCAGTTACCATATATGCTATCAGTAGATACCATTAGCTCCATAGGCCTATCCTCTATAGGCCTTAGATCTGAGGCCGTTTGTATAGCTCTTTTGGCTTTTTCAAAGGCTTGATTCTGATCAAGTTCCCAATCAAACATATATTTTCCTAGTTACTTTATATAGAGGTTGGAGTATTTGACCCAGATGGGGAACATGATTTCTCTAGTACCCGAACAGTCGAATGAATTTCTGTGTTTCTTTTTCACTCTTGGGCACTGCGAGTTCAAAATGTTCTGCTTTGTTTTGGGGAGGATAATTCTACGCCCCTCATTCCAACTGATTCCTAAAAATTTTACATTCTGACTTGGACCTTGTATTTTGGCAGGGTTGATTTCCCAAACATTTTCCTGCAAACAGATCATTATACACTCTCAAGCATCATATACCTGTTCTGAGGTATGCTCCTGTATTAAAATATCACCAATATAATGAACAATTTGTATATCCATAGGAATAAAACAGGAATCTAGGTGTTCTGCCACTAATTTGTGACATATAGTAGGGCTGTGTTTATATCCTTGAGGCAACCAGGTAAAGGTGTGTTGTCTACCTTGTCAGGTAAAAGTAAATTGATTTTACTGCTGTGAGCCAATAGGAATTGTAAAGAAAGTATTAGCTAAATCTATAACTGTATACCATTGTCCTTTTTAGGTTTGGGTCTTATAGTTTCCCCAATTTCTTTATGACTTCCAGGAATCCAATACTGTTTACAATTTATCACTTTAGATGGGGTGGACAAAAGAATAGGAGCAATATACATTTTCTACCATTACACTATTTGTTTGTAGGGGTCGAACAGCAAATCTGTAAGTTCCATCTGTTAGATTTAAAGTCAATCCCCATAATATGTCTATTTCTGTAATATATTCGGGTCCCAGTCCATTTTAGCACATGCAATAATAGCATGTACTTTCCTCTTGTTAACTTTCCCTTTTCTTTTCTTATACTTACATTGAGCACTTCGGACGGCAGCTTTTTCGGCCACTGTCTGATAGGTTCGAGCTTGGTCTCCTAAGATATAATTCTGACGTAACATAGCAACTTACTCTGTAGTTCTGCATTTTCCTTTTCCAAGTTACATTTTTCCTCTATCAAAGCATGTTTACTAAGACACATCTGATGGTATGCATGTAACAAAATCCACCCCCACCACCCCACTCCCTGTAGTTCCTTCCCTTTTTCCAACTGGACAGTCCACAATATTTCAGTTACCCCTGGCGGTTAAGCGGCTTGTAAAGATGCTTCCCAGTTTTCACTTTAGTCCAGTGCACTTCGCCCATTCCCTGGCCAAACTAGAAAAACGCCCATCCTCGCAGCCAGGAATATCACAAATTATACATTTAACATCAGATTTCTTAGCAAAGAAAGGCATGCTTAGGTGGCTCTGCAGATCTTGCTGTCTATACCAATTTGAGACAGTAAGGAATCTTACTGTATTGCCGTGTATTGTCTAGTATTCATTGGGCTCGATCTGTAAAGGACACTGCCACACGCCAGCAGAAGAAAATTAAACAACTTTACTTAGATATGGAAATATATATTAGTAAGGAGGAAAAAGGAAGAAAAGAGGGGAAAACACTTTACCACTGTCCTGCGATCCTATCTTGCGGAAATTTTCATCACCCATGGGGACATCACCGGAAACAGCATTGCCCAGTCGAGAATCTAAATCTAAATCTTGGCTTCTCCCTTGCTGCTCTTTCCCATGTTACGTGCAGATAAAGAGGAGTCTCTCTTGTTAACAGAGTGGGCGTCAATTAATCAATTCAGTATTCATGAACTCGCACTTCGTTAGGGTCTGAGTCCAGTTTCCTGATAAACCAAATGCTCCACGGAAAACACCTGGTTTATAGAATATTTGGTTTACTTTCCTTGTCTTGGGTGGGCAATCAAGCTGCTCGAGTCAAGGACACCCGGGGTCGTCCTGCTCTCCTGCACACAATATACCCCTTGTTGACTCTTACTCTATTTCCTTTACCTTTTCAAGGTATATCTCACACTGAAGCTCACTTTGTTAGCCACATAAGTGTATTTTCTCCTTTGAAGTTCCACGGTTTTGTGGTAAGAAAGAAAATCTCCTGGTTGGTGAGTTAAGGAAAATGGTGTCCTCAGGGAGTGTGAGATAGTTAAGGCAGGTAGTTTTGCTTCTAGATTACAGAAAAGTTTTGTCTCAGATGAGAGGAGATGATCTCTTTTAAATTTATTTCTAGGAGAAAGATTGATTTACATTATTTCTAAAGGTTATCCCACATATGTATGCAATGTGTGTGTGCTATTTTAAGGAAAAAAAAATATATAAAGCATCTATTAAAACACCCTTGGAGACAGAGTTGCAAACTCCTGTCCTAAATAACTCATCGTTGAAGGAGTTCTTGTATTCTCATAGGGCTAGTCTTCAAGTTTGTTTGTGCATTAGACTCATCAGTAAGCTTGAAAATTTGCAGATGCCTTAGTTCCATGTACAGAGATACTGCTTTAATTGGTCTAGGGTGCAGCCTTGGCCTTCAATTTAAAAATCTCTTCTTGTGGTTCTAATGTAGTTGAAGACCTCCAGAATGCTAGAAAAATAACTTAAATAGTAAGAGAAATAATGAAAAACATTCTGCTCTTGCATAAGAACATTTGGCAAAGTTAATTTGTCCCTAAAAAGAATAGTATCAGGTACTCTTTTTTTTTCTTTTAAATCTCTATGCTCCTAAAAACTTGTCTAAAAGCACCTTGACCAACTAGAAAACGTGCTTGGCCCAATCTTGTGCTAATCCACGTGGGACTCATGCAACCTTCTTTTAATTATCAAACAATTCCTTATAACACAGGATTAATATTACTTTTTCTACCTCTTAATCCAGGATGATTATTATTTATGAGATGAAGGAAGTATTTTTTTCCTCAAAGTAAGCGATATGTTAGAGACAATCATATTAGCTCGTACATCTCAGACAATTAGGCTATGATTTTATATATGCTTTTCACTAGAGAAAACTTTATATGGTAAGACTTTCCTATCCTTAAATTTCTTAATAGTCTAGCAGAATGAACATTATTAAAGATCACTCTGTACTATATTATATTTCTGGACTAAATTAATTTTAACTGGTTCATGATTAATGAATGTAATTTAATTGAAAAGTCTGATGCATGTAAAGATAGTGGAGTCTTTTTTTCTTTTCTTTTTTTAGAAGATAGTGGAGTAGATTTCTTAACATTAACTTAAACCATTTTCCCCAAGGAGTCAATTAAGTATTAGCAAAGGAAAAAAGTCAATGATATTTCATGTATTTCTTTTTGTGATCACATCTTGAAGACTTGATATTTCAAA
This sequence comes from Carlito syrichta, assembly GCF_000164805.1. Taxonomy (NCBI): domain Eukaryota; kingdom Metazoa; phylum Chordata; class Mammalia; order Primates; family Tarsiidae; genus Carlito; species Carlito syrichta. The sequence goes on from NW_007110044.1 coordinate 178,554, forward strand.
GTCAATAAAATTTTCTTTTGAAAGAGAAAACTCATTTGCATTTTAAGCAAAAATCCAGCCAATTTCCTAAACCTGTATAACCCTCTAACTTATCATTTTTATCCTATAACTTATCCACTAACAGATCATTTTTCCAAGGCCCAGCAGAAATCTTACTTTAGTGAGAAACTCCCCTTGAATTCAGGTCAGCATCAAACTGCTTGTGCTTCTGTCATTTCATAGGTGTATGTCTTGCTTTTGCTAGTGAGATTATAAACCTCAACTTCTAGATTATGTCTTGACAGTTTTACTAATTTCAAAATGTATAGCATGCGGGTAGGAACAGAAAAAAACATTCAAAAAATTTTTAATTGTGGCAGGTCACCTTTCCCTAATCTACTTCATCAATCATACTGAAGCACACCTATTACTCATCCGTTATCCCCTCTAGATTTCTGTCAAATAAAGAATATATTTTAAAAAACCGAAGGTACACAGGATAAAAAGATGTTTAAGGCATCTCAATGCAGATTTGTCTGGAGAAAAATTGATTTGTAAAACATGACTTAAGCCGGGTTCGGTGGCTCCGCCTGTAATCCCGTGCCTTTGGGAGGCTGAGGTGAGTGGATTGCCTGAGCCCGCAGGTTCGAGACCCGCCTGGGCAGCGAGACCTCATCTCTACAATAAATCAAAAAAATCAGCCTGGTAGCACATGCCTGTAATTCCGGCTACTTGGAAGGCTGAGGTGGAAGGATCGCCGGAGCCCAGCAGGTCGAGGCTGCGGTGGCCGGGAGCGGCCACTGCACTCCAGTCTGAGCAACAGAGTGAGACTCCAACTCAAAACAAAACAAAACAAAACAAAACATGACTTAGACCTGAGGTCTAACTTGTGATATTTGCTTTTTCTGTCATTAGTATAGAGACAACTTGCAGTACAGGGTGACTTGATTTCTTTCTTTTGGGTAAAGAAGCTGGATAGGAGTGAGGAAAGAAGGAAGAAAGAAAGGAAGATAAGGAGATAAAGACAGAAAAGGATTGCTGAACATCTAGTTGTTGACAAAGATCAAAGGAAAATTTGAGAATTGACAGGTGAAAGAGGAAGCAGAGTTTACTGCCATGGAGACCCAATCTCCTTGAGGAATAACAGAACAAGATTTAATAGGTGACAGGAGTTTAACAATCAAGTTAAGTTTTTCTTTATCCTTGAGAATAGGAGAAAGACCCCAAATACTCAAACATCTACTCACCTCCAATGAACAAGTATAGACTCATTGAATAAGTCCCTTTAACATTATAGTATTGCAGAAGAAATACAAGTGGAATTCTTCAAAGTACTAGTTTTCAAATTGCTTAGGAAAAAAAGACCATTTTAAGTAATTTAAATAAATATTAAATGCTTGTATATCAAGCTTATAAGGGAAAAATTATACTCAATTAGTTTGGGAATTAATTCTATTTTCTGCAATAAAATGACTACATAGTAAAAGTAATAAGATTATTATAAATCAGAAAATGGAAAATGGAAAACAGACTGTTTATAAACAATGTGAAATAGGGAAATAAATGTTATCTTTTTAAAACTTCAGATAATGATATCTTTTTAAAACTTCTATGGTGATAGATTTTTCTTCTTGAAATGAAATGTTAAAAGTTCCCCCCCAAAAAAGTGTTATTAAACAAGAAATAAAGAATTAGAGAAACAACCACCAAAAATTAAATATGCCAAGTCTTATCTCTCCTACTAGGCTCTGATTAGCACATGCTATCTTTCTTAATCCCCATGCTTGAGATTTTTAATTCAATATGACTAAATGCCCAGGTAAATTACCTTATATCAGAGTATATTGAAAATTAATAAACAGACAAATATCATGTCAATTATTTGTTTTAAATATTAATTCCATCAAAACGTTTATCTCTCCGTTTATAGTCTATGGCTTTCATAAAATAGAAACCCTGTTTAGTTGAACGTCCCCTGCTCAATAGAGTTTTGTTACTTGACTGACTGCTATACAATACTGTTTTTTGAAAGCAGGGAATATATATTTTTTGTTGCACTCTCAATACCCAGCACAATACCTACTACAAAAGTTTATTAAATTGCTATGATGTAAGCCGACTTTCTCATAATGTAAAACTATAACAATTGCTTTTATGCCAGATAACTTGTTTTCTTGTCCTATAATCCGAGAGTAAATACAGAACTAAAACAATTAATGTAATTATTCAAACATATCAATTTGGATAAAGAAGAGAGTAAGCATTTAATTAAAGGTTATATGACTTTCATTATTTTAACTTGAATTTCCTAGAACAACTTCTGTCAGCACAACACAAGATAGTCATTTTTTTATTAAAAAAATTATTCTAGACTAAAATTGGCTAGAAAAAACTTTATCATTTAAATCTGCATGGATTTCTGAACAAGATTATAATTTAAAAATCTAGGTTTGTTTTAATACATAACCAGGTGATTTTAAAATAATGATAACTCACTTTATGAACCAGATAAAAAGATAAATGTATCTTTTTTTTTTTTTAATTAATCAGTATTTTTATTATAGTTTTGTGGGGTACAGTTAAGGATTAGGTGTACAATTACGTTTCATTCAGACACCCTGTTGATAAGAGGTGTTTTCCCAGCCCCAGACAGATATTTGCTACTGTTAATCCCATCTCCCTCCCCCCCATAGTTTCCTAGTACCGTCAGTCATTTTCTTATAGTATTACATTGGATGTTCAAGGTCCATTATATGAGTGAGAACATGTGATATTCTGATCTTTGTTTCTCTGTGAGGTCACTCAGTATTATAGACTCTAGTTCCATCCAGGTTGCTGCGAAATTCATGATTTTGTTCTTTTTTATGGCTGCGTAGTATTCCATCGTGTATATGTACCACATTTTTTTAATCCAGTCCTCTTTTGATGGGCAGCATGGTTGTTTCCAGGTTCTTGCTATTGTGAACAATGCTGCGATAAACATACGTGTGCAGGTATCTTTTTTATAGAGTGATTTGTGTTCTTCAGGGTATATTCCCAGTAGGGGGATTGCAGGGTCATATGGAAGGTCAATTTTTAGAGCTTTTAGGAATCGCCACACTGCTTTCCACAGAGGTTGCACTAGTTTACACTCCCACCAGCAGTGTAGAAGTGTTCCCTTTTCACCACACCCTCTCCAGCAGCTGTTATTTTTTGAGTTGTTGATAATTGCCATTCTGACTGGAGTTAGGTGGTATCTCAGTGTGGTTTTGATTTGCATCTCCCTGATGATTAGTGAGGTTGAGCATTTCTTCATGTGTTTGTTGGCTTCTCGAATGTCTTCTTTTGTGAAGTGTCTGTTCATATCTTTTGCCCATTTTATAATGGGGTTGTTTGTTTTCTTCTTTTCAGTACGTTTCAGTTCCTTGTAGATCCAGGATGTTAAGCCTTTGTCAGACCTAGAGTTGGCAAAGACTTTTTCCCAGTCTGTAGGCTGTCTTCCTGCTCTCTTGATGGTTTCTTTGGCTTTGCAGAAGCTTGTCAGTTTAATAAGGTCCCATTTGTCTATCTTCTCTCTTAAGTCCTGTGGGTTTCGGGTTTTGTACAGGAATTGAATGCCAGTTCCGATTTCCATGAGAGTATTTCCTTCCTTTTCTAAGGTTCTTATGGTTTGAGGTTTTACATTTAGGTCTCTGATCCATTTGGAGTTAACCTTTGTGCATGGGGATAGATAGGGGTCCTGTTTCAACCTTCTGCATGTGGTCAGCCA
>NW_007110045.1:0-738 GCF_000164805.1 Carlito syrichta
AGGCATCAGTGACAATTATAATGTAATATAAAAAGTCTGCAAATTCTGTTGGTGACAAAAGTCCCCGTTACTTCTAATATTACTGTGCTTTGTTGCCTACATTTGTAATTAAATGCTAAAGTCAGTTAGAAAAAGTAATCAGAGTCTTGAAAAACGATAGACATATTTCTTCATCCAAATTCATAAAACAAGGAAATAAGTTCCAAAATTATAAGGAAGAAGAGAAGATGGATCATATTCTTCTCCCATTTTCTAGTATAAATGACTTGTTTTCACCCCCCTGGACTTCCAAAAAATAGAGTATAAAGAAATAGAGAAACACATCTACACTAGCATTCAACAGCCAGGTAGTAACCCCAACACTTGAGAAGGAGGTGAATCGAAGTTGTAGCTTCCTCTTCCTTTGGGTTGAAGCACTCTGTTCTTGATCCTCAGGGGAAATAAAGAGAAGAAAATAAAAACCATGCACTCCTTATAGAGGACAATAAGTGGAGGGTCACTTAAAAAACATTCCTCTCTGTCAAGGGAAGAGTTTAACAGACTTCAAAAAAGATCCTCCTGCTATTTCTTCTAAGTTTTGTGCCTTCCTGGGATGAGGATGTTAGTACATTTTCCTAAGACCTTCCAAAAGCTATAATATATTGCCACCAGAAGATTCCGAGGTAAGTCAGGATAGTTCTTTAATTCATTTTACCTAAATTGCACACTCTATACCAGATCTAACAGACAGTTCCTGTT
>NW_007110046.1:0-789 GCF_000164805.1 Carlito syrichta
CACCCCTCCTGTTCACTATAGTTTTGGAAGTCCTGGTTAGAGCAATCAGAAAAGAGAAGGTGATCAGGGGTATCCAAAAAGGAAAAGAGGAAGTCAAGTTATCTCTCTTTGCAGATGACATGATTGTGTACCTTGAAAACCCAAGAGAATCTGTCAAAACCCTCCTTGCACTGATAAAAGACTTGGGAAAAGCCTCAGGGTATAAAACAAATGTGCAAAAGACAATCACATTTCTTTACACCAACAATAAACAAACAAAAACCCAAATAAAAAGCACAATCCCATTCACAATAGCCACAAAAAAATGAAATACCTTGACATCTTCCTGATAACAGACGTGAAAGACCTTTACAATGAAAAACTGCAAAACACTGCTCAAAGAAATCAAAGATGACACAAACAAGTGGAAAAATGTCCTATGCTCATGGATTGGTAGAATCAAAATTGTGAATATGACCATCTTACTTAAGACAATCTACAGATTTAATGTATTACCCATCAAGCTGCCAGCAACATTCTTCTCAGATCTAGAAAAAAAGAATACAGGAATTCATATGGCAACACAAACGACCAAGAATATCCAGAAAATTCTCAGCAAAAAAAAAAAAGCAGGAGGTATCACATTACCAGACTTCAAATTTTATTATAATGCTATAATAATCAAAACAGCTTGTATTGGTACAGGACAGGTATATAGACCAATGGAATAGAATTGAGATTCCAGAAGCAAAACCTCAATTTCTCAACCAACTCATCTTTGACAAAGCCTCCATCTCCCACCACTGGGGA
>NW_007110047.1:0-1038 GCF_000164805.1 Carlito syrichta
CAACCTTATATGGAAAGGGGGACTTTGCCGATGAGATTAAGATGAAGGACACTGAGATGGGAATGGTAGTCTGTTACTCAAGTCGGCCAAACCCAATCACAAGTCATTAAAACCTTCCCCAGCTGTGGTCACCAAGCAGCTATGACTACAGAAGGCAGCAGAGAGGTGCCATGTCTCTGGCGTTGGAGATCGGGGAAGAGCCATGAACCAAGGAACGTAGGAAGTTTTTGGAAGCTAGAAAAGGTAAGAAAACAAGTGGTCCTCCAGCGAATCTTTCAGGAAACATTGTAGCTCTGCCAAACCTTGGTTTGAGCCCAGGAAGATGTTCATTGGACTCCAGACCTGTGTAATTGTAAGACATTACATTTGTGTTGTTTCAAGCCACTGAGCTTGTGGCAATTTAGCCCTACATGTGTGTGGGAAGCAAGTCAGAGAGGAAGGCCACATTGGACCCAGACAGCTGAACGAAGGATGTAAGGAACAGGAATAAAAACGTTTTAAGGAATGAGAGCAAGCCCAGTGAGAATATCTAATGCAAAAGGTTGATAGGGTAAATCTTTCTGGAGAAATCCTGCTCTCATTCTAAACCCCACCCTAAGATTGTGTTTTGGGAAGCCAGATTTGAGCCAAGTGAGAACATCTAAAAACAATTGAAATAAAAGTCACAGTGTGGGGCACTCCTCATGGTTTCTGCCCTCTGTTGCAGTCCAAGGTCAGCATGGTCTGTGCTTTAAACAAGGAGGCAGTCTACAAAGCCCTGAAACAAAACCCGTGCCCAGGCTTCAGGAAAATAATAGCTGGTCACTGAGAGATCAAAACAAATGAGATCAGTTTCCTCATTTCTCCCAGTGCTTCTAGGCAATGAAAACAGAAGTCACAAAACATAGTTAGTGGAATGAAACACTTTAAGAACTCTTAAGGGAAGTACCTTGATATCATAATTTCCTCTATGAATTAAGAGTAAAGTTAAATAAAGAATGGATATCATAAACACATTTGATTATATTGTTACCCATCAATTACGGTCATATAATGCAA
>NW_007110048.1:0-692 GCF_000164805.1 Carlito syrichta
GATTGGTATCAGCTCCCCCTTGAATGTCTTGTAGAATTCTGCTGGAAAGCCATCTGGACCAGGGCTTTTTTTTGTAGGAAGCTTTCTTATTACGTAGTCGATTTCCTTGATTGTTATTGGTCTATTTAGGGTCTCAATTTCTTCTTGTTCCAACCTAGGTAGGTTATGTGATGTCAGAAAGTCCTCCATTTCCTTATGGTTTTCAAGTTTGTTTCCATACAAGTGTACGTAGTAGTCTCTAATGATCTTTTGTATTTCTTCAGGGTCAGATGTGACTTCATCTTTTGTGTTTCTGATTATGCTTATTTGGTTTTTTTCTCATTTTTTCTTGGTCAGTCTAGCTAGGGGACCATCAATCTTGTTTACCCTTTCGAAGAACCAGCTTTTTGTTTCATTGATTTTTTGTATTATCTTTTTGTCTTCTATGTCCTGGATTTGGGCTTTTATTTTGGTGATCTGGATTCTTCTGCTGAAATTAGGGTTTTTGTGGTCTTGCTTTTCCAGCTTCTTTAGGTGGCTTGTTAGGTTGTGAATTTCTGTTCCTTCCATTTTCTTCATGTGTGTTTGTAGGGATATAAATTCCCCTCTTACTACAGCTTTCAGGGCATCCCAGAGATTTTGGTAAGATGTTTCTTCATTTTCATTTGTTTCCAGTATCTTTTGATCCCTGTTTTGATTTCATCATTGACCAG
>NW_007110049.1:0-773 GCF_000164805.1 Carlito syrichta
GAGAGGGAGGCAAGAAGGGAAAGATAAAGAAAGAAAGCAAAAAGAAAGAAAGAAAAAGAAAGAAAGAAGAAAGAAAAACAGCATGATGACACTAAAAACAGGGTTTTAGTGATATAGGCATTGATTTGCTTACTCTTAAAAGTAAAACCTTACTTTGAGTCTTCCTTCAAACAAGCAGGAAAACACAGTGTAATGGAATGAACAACAGCCTAGCATTTGTAGCTGGCCCTCATAAAATTGAAATTAGTCCCTGGAGGGTAAAGGAAGTATTTAAATTTCTGTTTAAAAGAATTGACCTCCCAAAGTGCAAGCAGGGTTTTGACAGATTCTCCTGGATTTTCAAGGTATTGGATATATCAGGAAAGAGGGATAACTTGGCTTTCTCTTTTCCTATTTGGATACCCCTGATTTCCTTCTCTTTTCTAATTGCCTGAGCTAGGACTTCCAACACAATATTAAACAAGAGGGATGAGAGTGGACAACCTTGTCTTGTTCATTCCTACTTAACAACAACAAGCAGACAGAGACCCAAATAAAAAGCACAATCCCATTCACAATATCCACCAAAAAAATGGAATACCTAGACATCTTCCTAACCAGAGAAGTGAAAGACCTTTACAATGAGAATTACAAAACATCGCTCAAAGAAATCCAAGATGACACAAACAAATGGAAAAATATTCCATGCTCATGGATAGGAAGAATCAACATTTTTAAGATGTCCATCCTACAAAAGGCAATCTACAGATTCAATGCAATACCCATTAAGTTAC
>NW_007110050.1:0-730 GCF_000164805.1 Carlito syrichta
CTCTGCCCAGGTGCTGTTAGTCTTCATCTTGTCTTGCAAGTCTGCATCTCATTGATGGTTCTGATGATGATGTGAAGGGTTCCTGGGGTGCTGGGAGTTCCAGTGTGGACCCAATGAACCAGTGACCCTGTGACACATACTTGCTTTGCGGGGTGGAGGGCATGGGCTGGCGGCATTGGGCAGGAGGGACAGAACAAGGAGTGTAGTGCAGCGGGTGGGGGCACACCATTACGAGGCATGGCGGCCGTGTCAGAGTAGGCGGTGATAGCAGTGGTGGATCCCTGGCCACCAAAGTGACAGCTCCGTAGATGCTCGGCTCGGGCCCTTTCACAACTCTCTAACGTTGCAGGATAAGGGGTGCCGCACGCATGCTCGCGATATGCATGCTCACCGCATGCCCCCTTATCCTATCACGCCCTGGAAACCTCCCACGAGATATCCCTCCTCACTCTCCCCCCTGGTCCTCCAATGCAGCCTCCTCTCCCAAATTCACGGGATGCTGCCCACCACGTGCAGGCTGTGCTGCCAGTTTCCCTCTGTCCTGCCCCAGCCAAAGACCACAAACATGGTGGCCTTTGTAACTCTGTCCCATGCACTCACACTCACACACTCGCACACCTCACTTTTGCTGGACTCCCTCAACCGTGTTTTGATAAGTCTGGGTGGATTCCCAGGTTCTGTTGTAAGGGCATCCAGTCAGTGTCCTCTGATACAGAAGTAATACTGTCTA
>NW_007110051.1:0-715 GCF_000164805.1 Carlito syrichta
TGGATCCATGCCAAGTTAAACAATTCTATAGAAGCTTAAGTATTTACTTTACAAATGAAAGTGGCCCATCCCAGAAGGTTTGGAATGTGGCCCAGTCCAAAGTTCACAGTGGGCTACATGCAAGTAACCCAGCCGCATTCTTTCAACAAAATGGCTGTCTTCTAAAACTATGTTGTCCAATTTACAACTTCAATAAATCCTAATATCATGACCCAGAAGCCTGTGACCAACACTAAGGCTCTTAGATGTGACATGAGTGTGAATTATAAGTTGTGTGAAAGCCAAAACTGCAATTTGTTGAAGAATGGGAGCAATGAGTTTCTAAAGTTAGCTTGTGTTCATCCCAGTCTCAGAGTTTTTATGTTTTGAGCTCACAGGAGGTTAATCTGGTTAGTGCTGAGTAGAAAGGGGGAGGAAATGGGGTCAAATAGCTCCTGAACACATCCTAGTGGTCTCGGGGTCAAAGGCCCTTCCTGATCCTGCTCAGTGGGACTCCGTGGCTGGCTCCCAACAATTACTGAGTCACATTGTAGGTCAATATATTGTCCCCTTAGAAACTTCCACACTGTTTTCCAAAGATTTTGCTCTACTATTCAGTCCACATGCAGTTTAGAAGCAATTATTTTTTCCCAAATTCTTGCTAGACTCTGTTATTGTTTGTTTTATTAATGAGGGCCAATCTTACAGAGGGTATGTGGTATTTCAAATTGGTCTC
>NW_007110052.1:0-1156 GCF_000164805.1 Carlito syrichta
AGGATTGATTTTAAAAATGTGGTACATATACACAGGGGAATATTACACAGCCATAAAGAAGAACAAAATCATGAACTTTCACACAACCTGGAAGGACTTAGAGTCTATAATACTGAGTGATCTTTCACAGAAACAAAGAACTGAGTATCATATATTCTCAATCATAAGTGGGCTTTGAAAAACTGTCATAATACTATAAGAAAAGAATTGACAGTAGGGAGAATCTGCGTGAGGTTGTCAGGTGGGGAGGTGGGATTGGCAGTAGTGGGAATCTGCCTGGGGAAGGGGGGGCATGCCTCATCAACAAGGGTACATGCACAATGAATATTTGTATACCTAACCCTGAATTGTACCCCAAAATTTTAAAATAAAATATTTAAAATTTAAAAAAAGGAAAACACACAAGTCTATAACAATAATGCAAAATTACCCAAGGGAAATGATGTGGGCAGGTGCTAATCTAATGCTACAAGGACTAATACTATTTCATTCCAGTTAGAGAATTTTGTGTGAACAAGAAAATAATTACAATATACAATACAGTGCATATTCTAATACGATTTTAAAATTATGTAAATTTATTCAGTTAAACAAACAAATATGTATATCTCATAGGAGTAGCTTCTTAAATCACATATTTGATATGTCATAAATATATGAATATTTTATTGTTAATAAAGACCCTCTGAAGTGACCTTGGATGACAGTTTATCACAATACCATGAAGAACACAAAGATTGAACTCAGAAAATTTGAGGGTCTATCACATGCAGCCAAATGCTCAGTACATAAATCAACTGTTAGATCAGTTATATCTAGGACTTCCTATTGATATCAGTCACTGATAATCCCAAATAGAAAAATTAACTTACCAAATTTAAGAAAGAAAATGGTTAAAATATAAAGGATGTAGCATAACTTGCTTTAAAATTTATTACTATTATTTGTTCTTCTGATCTTGTAAAAAATATCAGATCTACAGAGAGAATTTAAAGCTTTTATCATGTTGATGATATAGGTCTTACATATTATTGATTTCATATTGTTTATGAATTATACAACTTACATTCCTATAATTGAAACACTGGACTTTCTTAGAAGCCTCAGCTCAGCAGGATGAGACTGCGGTGGCTGTCAGTCCTGCCACTGCACTCCA
>NW_007110053.1:0-986 GCF_000164805.1 Carlito syrichta
CAAACTTGGGCTGGGTTGGACCAGGTGCTGAGGAAGTATTATTGAGTACAGCAGGTTTTGTTCCTGCTCCCTGGGAGTGAAACACAAAGTAGATAATCCACGGATTTATCCAAATTCCTTGTGGTGGTAAATTCACCTGAATGATCACATCCCGTACATGTGTGCTTGGTAGCTGGAGAAAGGTAGCCAGGAGAGGTGTTTCTGACCTATAAACTGTGAGATAGAAAAAGGGCCGAAAGGGGGCCTAATTCCTGGAGAAGGAGCAGTAACAAACAATCCCCTAGGTCCCGAGGCTCCCAGCATCATACTGAGAGTTACACCATTGGATTCCTTGGTCTTAAGGCTTGGACTGAGCCATACTACCAGCATCCCAGTGTCCCTATCTCTGCATGAGCCAATTCCTGTGGTAAGTCCCCAGGACACATCCTATTAGCTTATTCTCTCTGGAAAGCCCTGTTGAATGTAGTGCACTTTGTTTTATTAATGATGGCCATTCTTACTGGGGTTAGGTAGTATCTCAATGTGGTTTTGATTTGCATATCTGATGATGAGTGAGGCTGAGCACTTTTCCATGTGTCTGCTGGCTGCCCATAATCTTCTTTTGAGAAGTGTTTATTCATGTCTTTTGCCCACTTTTGAATGGGGTTGTTTGTTTTTTTCCTTTCGGTGCATTTGTATTCCTTGTAGATCCTAGATATTCCCATTTCTGTGGGCTGTCTCCCTTGCAGTGCACTTCTAAGGAGAGACAGCAGAGAACTTGCTTTGTCTGCATGAGTGCACAGAGCTTGCTCTCTGAATGAGTGCACAAAGTGGCCATGTTCTCAATATGAAGAAAAACTTCTTTTTTTTAAGGAAACCATCTGTGGCTAGGAGGTGAGCCCTCACCAGGAATTGAATCATTTGTTACCTTGATCTTGGACATCCAGCCTTAAGAACTGAGCAAGTACTTTTTCTATTGTTTTCAGTCACCTGACCCGTGGTATTTT
>NW_007110054.1:0-887 GCF_000164805.1 Carlito syrichta
TTATGGTGTTAGAGTCAATGTCTTTCTTTAGTTTTCCTAGAAGTTGCTTTATGAATGTTGGTGCGCCTATGTTGGGTGCATATATGTTTAGGATAGATATTTCTTGTTGATGGAGTGAACCTTTTATCATTATGTAGTGGCCCTCTGTATCTTTTTTAATTTTTGATAGCTTAAATGGTATTTTGTTTGAAATTAGGATCGCAACTCCTCCTTTCTTTTGTGTTCCATTCGCCTGAAAATTTGTTTCCCATCCTCTTACTTTGAGTCTGTGTATGTCCTTTCTAGTGAGATGGGTCTCTTGAAGGCAGTATATTGTTGCCTGGTGATATTTTATCCATTTTGTCATTCTATGTCTTTTCAGTGGTGCGTTTAGTCCATTCACATTCAGACTAATTATTGAAATGTGAGAGTTCGTCCCTATCATGGAGTTCTTATTGAGTTATTGTTCTTCCACTTGGTTTTTTCTTTTTTCTTTTTCTTTTTTTTGTCTTTCTTTTGCTTTTGGGGTTGGTTCGTGTATATTTTATTCTTTTCCCTGTACTCTTGTGAAGAACGTTGTTCTTTTTTCCTTTTCTTCTGTGTTTAGTACTTTCTTAAGTGTTTCATGTAGAGATGGTTTTGTGGCTGCATAATTTCTTAGGGATTGGATATCTGGGAAAGATTTTAATTCTCCCTCACTGATGAAGCTTAGCTTGACTGGGTAGGTTATTCTTGGTTGCAATTTTTTATCCTTTAGGACTTTGAAGATAGGGCTCCAAGCTCTCCTAGCCTGCAGGGTTTCTGCAGATAAATCTGCTGCTATTCTGATTGGTCTTCCATGGTGGGTGATCTGGCCTTTTTCTCTTGCTGCCTTTAGGATTTTTTCTTTTGTGCCTACTTTATTTACG
>NW_007110055.1:0-876 GCF_000164805.1 Carlito syrichta
CCACCTCAGTCTTCCAGTAGCTGGAACTACAGATGTACGCTACCGCGCCCGGCTAATTTTTTGATTTATTGTAGAGATGAGGTCTTGCCAAGTTGCCCGGGTGGGTCTCGAACCCGCGGGCTCAGGCAATCCACTTACCTCGGCCTCCCAAAGCTCAGGATTACAGGCTGAGCCACTGAGTGGGGCGAATACATAATTTTTAATAAATGAATTCCTGTTTTGGAGAGGTTCCCCCTGGAATAGCTATGTCTCTATATTTATCCATGTGACTATGCTGAACAAACCTGGAGAGGAATTGACAAAAATATTAAATGATGGGATACTACTGATTAGTGTTTCTTCTTTCTTTATGCTTATGTGAATTTTTGGCATTTAAAAAAATGAGATAGAAAAGTAAAAAGTAATAGTGCAAATATTTTTGGAATAATTTTCACCTTGAGTCACAAAGTTAATTAAATCAGCTTTTGGTAATCTTGTCTAATTCCAGAATGTCCTTTTAAAATCATCCATGATTCCTGTGTGTGCATTCCACCTGTGCAAGTCATTGTGGAGTGAACAGGTGGGGTCGTGTGCAGAAGCACTCACATTGTACACTGATGCAAGCTTGGAGCTGCCCCACTCTGACAGAGACTGCCATGACAGTGTGACAAGTAAAACTAAGAAAATCCATACTCTAGGCCCATCAGAGATGAAAAATCATCTCCTGTAAACACACTCAGTCCTGAAGATGTCAGCGCAATTGAACCCACCTAAGATGTGGCTCATAGGTGATGGACCACATCTCCAGCCTTCATTTTTGTCCACTTGTGATGGCTGGGTCCTTCCTATCCCCACACCCTCAACTCTAGTCACCAGGTTCAGGTCTCAGACAAAAGC
>NW_007110056.1:0-1089 GCF_000164805.1 Carlito syrichta
CTTTTTTTTTTTTTTTTTTTTTTATTAATCAGTATTTTTATTATAGTTTTGTGGGGTACAGTTAAGGATTAGGTGTACAATTACATTTCATTCAAACACCCTGTTGATAAGAGGTGTTTTCCCAGCCCCAGACAGATATTTGCTACTGTTAATCCCCTCCCCCTCCCCCCCATAGTTTCCCAGTACCGTCAGTCATTTTGTTATAGTATTACATTGGATGTTCAAGGTCCATTATATGAGTGAGAACATGTGATATTCTGATCTTTGTTTCTGTGTGAGGTCACTCAGTATTATAGACTCTAGTTCCATCCAGGTTGCTGCTCAATTCATGATTTTGTTCTTTTTTATGGCTGCGTAGTATTCCATCGTGTATATGTACCACATTTTTTTAATCCAGTCCTCTTTTGATGGGCAGCATGGTTGTTTCCAGGTTCTTGCTATTGTGAACAATGCTGCGATAAACATACGTGTGCAGGTATCTTTTGGCTAGCAACCTTTTAAAAAAAGAAAAATTATTGTAAAGATGTGAGATACAATTCAGTGTTAGGTATACAAACATTGATCATGCAGGTACCCCTGATAATGAGACATGCCACTCTCTCCCCTAGCACTCTCTCCCCTAGCACTCTCTCCCCTCAACTGACAACCCACCCCACCACCAACAGTTTCCCATTATGGCCAGTCACTTTCTTATAGCATTATAATTGTTCAAGTTCCTCTTATGAGTGAGAACATATGGAACACTGTTCTTTGTTTCTGTGATAAATCGCTGAGTATGTTCGACTCCAAATCCATCCAGGTTGCTGCAAAATCCATATATTTTTTGTTCTTTCTGGGTTCATAATATTCCATTGTGTATATGGGCCACATTTTTTTAATCCAGTTCAGCTTTGATGGACAACATGGTTGTTTCCGTGTTTTTGCTATTGTGAATAGAGCTGCATCAAACATGTGTATAGGTATCTTCTTGTAGAATAATGTGAGTTCCTTTGGACCTGGAAACCCATTTCCTACTTTGAAATCCTAAAGGCTAATACCTTTAAGAAATAGATAGATAGTGGGACCTCATCAATTAATGAGCTAATACAA
>NW_007110057.1:0-744 GCF_000164805.1 Carlito syrichta
GTGTGATAAGAGGTGTTTCCCCATCCCCAGACAGATATTGCTTACTGTTAATCCCATCTCCCTCCCCCCCCATAGTTTCCCAGTACCGTCAGTCATTTTCTTATAGTATTACATTGGATGTCCAAGGTCCATTATATGAGTGAGAACATGTGATACTCAGATCTTTGTTTCTGTGAGAGGTCACTCAGTATTATAGACTCTAGTTCCATCCAGATTGCTGCAAAATTCATGATTTTGTTCTTTTTCATGGCTGCGTAGTATTCCATCATGTATATGTACCACATTTTTTTAATCCAGTCCTCTTTTGATGGGCAGCATGGTTGTTTCCAGGTTCTTGCTACTGTGAACAATGCTGCGATAAACATATGTGTGCAGGTAGGTTTTTTATAGAGTAATTTGAGTTCTTCAGGTATATTCCCAGTAGGGGGATTGCAGGGTCATATGGGAGGTTGATATTTAGAGCTTTGAGGAATCGCCACACTGCTTTCCACAGAGGTTGCACTAGTTTACACTCGCACCAACAGCATAGAAGTGTTCCCTTTTTGCCACACCCTCTCCAGCAGCTATTATTTTTTGAGTTGTTGATAATTGCCATTCTGACTGGAGTTAGGTGGTATCTCAGTGTGGTTTTGATTTGCATCTCCCTGATGATTAGTGAGGTTGAACATTTCTTCACGTGTTTGTTGGCTGCTCGGATGTCCTCTTTTGTGAAGTGTCTGTTCATATCTTTTGCCCATTTTATCA
>NW_007110058.1:0-790 GCF_000164805.1 Carlito syrichta
TCCCAGGATGAAGCCTACTTGGTCATGATGGATGATTTTTGAGATGTATTGCTGAATCCGGTTTGCTAGGATCTTGTTGAGAATTTTAGCATCTATGTTCATCAAAGATATTGGCCTGTAGTTCTCTTTCTTTGTTGAATCTTTACCTGGCTTGGGTATCAATGTGATGTTGGCTTCAAAAATGATATGGGGAGAGTTCCATCTTTTTCAGTCGCCTGGAATACCTTCGGTAGGATTGGTATCAGCTCCACCTTAAATGTCTTGTAGAATTCTGCTGGAAAGCCATCTGGACCAGGGCTTTTTTTTGTAGGAAGTTTTCTTATTACGTGGTCGATTTCCTTGATTGTTATTGGTTTATTTAGGGTCTCAATTTCTTCTTGTTCCAACCTAGGTAGGTTGTGTGATGTCAGAAAGTCTTCCATTTCCTTCTGGTTTTCAAGTTTGTTTCCATACAAGTGTACGTAGTAGTCTCTAATGATCTTTTGTATTTCTTCAGGGTCAGATGTGACTTCATCTTTTGTGTTTCTGATTATGCTTATTTGGTTTCTTTCTCGTTTTTTCTTGGTCAGTCTAGCTAGGGGACCATCAATCTTGTTTACCCTTTCGAAGAACCAGCTTTTTGTTTCATTGATTTTTTGTATTATCTTTTTGTCTTCTATGTCCTGTATTTGGGCTTTTATTTTGGTGATCTGGATTCTTCTGCTGAAATTAGGGTTTTGGTGGTCTTGCTTTTCCAGTTTTCTTAGTGGCTTGTTAGTTATTAATTTGTGATCCTTCCATTTTCTTCATG
>NW_007110059.1:0-858 GCF_000164805.1 Carlito syrichta
CGAGCACTTGAACACCCCCACACAATTCTGTATTAATGACTGAGCAAGCAGTAATTCACTCCAGCAAAAACTCAGTGATAACTTCAATCTGACTTTTACTTCACACTTACTACTTATTTCTAACACATTGTCTACAACTAAGAGTCCTCTCCCAGAGACAGTTCATTGGAGAGTCACTATCACCTGCTCATTCATCCACAGAAAGAGAAATTTAGCAATTAACAGAATCACAGAGAGTGGGAGAGATGATAACATACCCCACCATGAAATTAGGAGATAAGTAAAGGGGCCTGTCCACGCCAGCTACCAATAGCTGGATTGCACTTAAACCGGACTTTTGTCACTTCTTTGCTGGGCCATAGGGCCAATTATCTAAAACTCTTCAAAAACATACCAGAGCAAGGCCCTTCCACCAAACTCAGATAATTACTTTTGACAAATGTTCTGCTTGAGCATAATGGAGTTACTCAAATGCTTTTAAAAATGATCACACTTAAAACAGTAAAACAATCTTTACAAAGTCAACCTAATAACACATCCTGGTGCACTCTCCCCCCCAAATACACACCCACACAACCTTGGTGCATGCAGTCGGCTTTCTTTTGGCCAATTGGTAACAGATGGTAAGTTGGTGAATAAATATTTAATTTATGCAACCAAAATCCTGAAAGACTGAATACCCGAAGCACACTGTATAGAAATATCTTTTAAAAAAAACTCCATTTACAGCTGTCCATTAAAGAAGAAAATGAAAATAAAAGAAAAACCGACACATATGCATGCACCAAACCAAAGATGCTGAGACCCTCTGCCAATCAGCATTTCTATAGAGACATTCTTTTGATGATTAAAACATTA
>NW_007110060.1:0-869 GCF_000164805.1 Carlito syrichta
CTAATTCTTTTGTTTTTCATTTTCTTCCTTTAAAGGAGAATTGTAAATTAATTTTTTTAAAAGGATATATCTGTACAGTGTGCCTCGGGAATGCAAAACATTACATTTGAAACTCGGTCTTTCAGAATTTTGGTTGCATGATTTAAATATTTATTCACCAACTTACTCTCTGTTATAAATTGGCCAAAAGAAACCTGATTGCACACAAAGAGGGTTGAAGGTCATGTGGTTGGGTGTGTGCAGCAGGGGGATGAACCAGGATGTGTTTTGGGTTTCACTTTGTAAAGATTGTTTTACTGTAAGTGTAGTCATTTTAAAAACAATTGGAGCAACTACATTATGCTCAAGCAGAATATTTGTCTAAAGTGGTCATCAAATTTTGCCTGAAGGGCATTGCTCTCGTATGTGTATGAATCCTACCAAAGGATTTTAGATAATTGGCCCTATTGCCCAGTGAGGAAGTGACAAAAGGCCTTTTCAATTGCAATGCAGTTATCGATAGCTGGAGTGGCCAGGCCTCTTTACAACATGTCTTCATTTCATAGTGGGATAAGTTATCATTACTCCCCTTATCTGTGATCCTATTAATCACTAAATTTCTCTTTCTGTGGATGAATGAGCATGTGATAGAGATTCTCCAATGAACTGCCTCTTGGAGAGGAAACTTTGTTGTGAAGAATGTGTGAGAAGTAAACAGTAAGTGTTAAGCAAAGTCATATATAAGTAAACAGTAAGTGTTAACCTTTGCTTAATTGATGTTTATCACTGAGGTTTCTCTGGAGTGGAGTACATTACTTCTTGTTTGTTTGGCTATTAATCCAGAATTGTGTGGGTGTGTGCAAGTCTTCTGAAATGCATTATTCAGGTTG
>NW_007110061.1:0-1053 GCF_000164805.1 Carlito syrichta
TCGTCATCCCTTGGTATCACAGAGGATGATCAGCTCCAGGACTTCCTACAGAAAACAATATCTGCAGATGCTCAAGTCTCCTGTATAAAATGTCATAGTATTTCCATAGAATCTACATGAATCTGCCATATACTTTAAATCACCTCTAGATTACTTACAATACCTAATGCAGTATAAATGCTATGCAAATAGCTGTTATACTGTATTGTTCAGGGAATGAGAGTTTTTTAAAAAGTCTGCAGGTGTTCCATACAAACATGATTTTCAACAAATATTTTTGATCTGTGGTGGGTTGAATTCACAGATGCAGAACCCAGGGAAATGCAGGGCCAGCTGTACGCACACAACCATCCTGCATGCAGCAATGTCTGTGGCCCTATTCAACTATCAGCTTCTTCAGGGCAGGGGCCATATTTCCTTATCCAACTCTTCTTACGCCTTGCACATTTGTGTGATTAACTGAAAAAATAAATTTCTATTTTTATTTTAGGTGTCCCAAACTGCTCTTTATAGAGGAGAGCTACAATAGGAAGGGATTGTGGAATGAATGGGCTGTGGATTATGATTCAAACACCCACAGGGGATGGGGTTCCATTTCCTTCTTTTTTTTGATATGGAGTCTCACTCTGTCACCCATACTGGAGTGCAGTGGCCGCTTCTGGCCACCGCAGCCTCGACCTACTGGGCTCCGGCGATCCTTCCTCCTCAGCCTTCCAAGTAGCTGGAACTACAGGTGCACGCTATCACGCCCGGCTAATTTTTTTTTGATTTATTGTAGAGATGAGGTCTCGCCTGCCCAGGCGGGTCTCAAACCCGCGGGCTCAGGCATTCCACTCACCTCAGCCTCCCAAAGGCACGGGATTACAGGCTGAGCCACCGAGCCCGGCTGGGGTTCCATTTCTATAAGTACAGTGTATATCCTGATACAAGGAGCTGCTATAAGTACAGTGTATATCCTGATACAAGGAGCTGAGGAGAGCAAAGGAAGCACCCAGCAGACTGGGGATCACGGGAGGGAAGGCATCTCCAGACAAGACTGAGGGTGGCTAGGAG
>NW_007110062.1:0-1526 GCF_000164805.1 Carlito syrichta
TTTCATAATGGGTGATTTTTGAGCACACCTGCCCACAGCAGGCTGAGTGTTCAGCTGTTTTTGACAAAAACAGCATGACCCTGTACCTCACCCTCCTTATTCACCCAATCTCACTCCAAATGACTATTTTTTTTGGCTTTCCCATATGAAAAAAGCCTTCAAAGGAAAACGTTTTGCAGATGTGGAAGAGATAAAAACAAAACAAAACAGTAAACAAAAACAACAGCAAACAGCAGAAGCACTAAAAGGCATCCAAACTCATGTGTTCAAAACTGTTTTGAGCAGCAGAATAAGTATCTTAATAGGTATATTACATCAAAGGGAGAGTACTTTGAAGGTGACAAGTGTAAACATGTAAGAATAAATACACGATTTTTAAAATAAATAAATTCTGATTTTTTTTGGAGGGGGTCCCTCCTCATATATTCTTCCTAAGAAGATAATTAGAAAACAGTAGAAAATCAATACAACATACATATGACAGAGTTTAGTAAGCACAAACTTTGTTTTCATTACTGGTTGTGAGTTAGGTCTTTGTTGTTTTTGTTGCTGTTGTTAATGTATCTGAGTTGATATTTTGCAATTGTTCCATTGCTTAAACTACAAAGTTGTTTTTCATAAAAATAGATGTGGATGTGTTTCAAGAACTGTAGTCATCTTTACACAATATTATTCTAGTGTTTGATTCAGCAATGAGTTTATGAGAACAATACTGGGTTGTTCAATAACTCAACTAGTGTAACACACATTAAAGAATCAGAAAACCAAAAATCTTGGGATATATAATTGGAGTAGATAACATTATACATAACTATAATTTTAGTTTTCTCAGGAACCTCTATGCTATTCCCCAATGTACTATCTTACATTTCCTCCCACAGTGTGCAAGATCACCTTTCTTCATATCCTCACCAACATCCATTGTTACATTTTTTATAAAAACCATTTTAACTGGGGTGAGGTGGTATCTCAAAGTAGTTTTGATATGCATTTCTCTGATAATTAGTGATATTGAGAACACAGATGAACAGAAAACTTGAAGTGAAATGAGCCAGGCACAGAAAGAAAAATATTGCATGTTCTCACTCATATGTGGGAGCTAAAAAAAAAAAGATCTCATGGGGATAGAGAGTAGAATGATGTTTTCCAGAGGCTGGGAAGAGTAGTAGGGAGGAAAGAATAAAGAAGGTATGATAAATCTGTACAAAAATACAAAAATACAGGTAGGAAGAGGTAATACAATCTAGTATTTGGTAGCACAATAGGGCAACTATAGTTAACAATGCATTTTGCACTTTAAAGTAGCTGGAATAGTGGAATTAGAATGCTTCTAATACAAAGAAATGATAAATGCTCAAGGTGATGGTTATCCCAATTACAACAATTTGGTCACTAAACATGGTATGCCTATACCAAAATATTACATGTACTCCATAAATATGTATAACTATATGTCCATAAATATTTTAAAATTTATAATCTTAAAATGAAGCAAGTATGACTAGGATGTCTTAAGTTATAAAGAA
>NW_007110063.1:0-1351 GCF_000164805.1 Carlito syrichta
CGCTGAGAGATTAAGGAATGGACAAACTATGGAGATAATAGTAAATTTTGTAAAATGCTGAGCATTTATGATCTTAAGTGATAAATAGCTAATTTGTCACTTGGTATAGTTGGTCAGTTTACATAGCATCTTGACTTGCTATAGTAGGAAATTTAATTTAATATTTTTAGAGATGAAAAATATCTCACATGTTACTATTTGTATTTAGAGATAATTTTTAGATTATTCAGAGAAAGCTTTGGATGTCAAATGACTATGATCAGTGGGGACTCTTGCTTTACACTGTATTTCTATTTGATTTTTGAGATATATATGTTTATATAAAGTCACTTCAGAAAAATTATTTGGAGAAAGTTATTTTTCAAACTTATCTAATTAGTTTCAAAGGAAATGTTAGCAGATGTTTGTTTTTTAAGTAGAGGGATTATTTCTCAATTTTAAAAAATTTCCTTTTCTGTACTTTTTGTCTCCATTTGGTTGTCTGATAAGTATCTTTTTTTTAAAAAAGATCCCAAACTTATTACTATTTTCCCAGTGTTCAACCTCACTTAATAGTTCAAGTCAGGGAGGCCTCATTAACGCCTCTCTTTCCTGTATTCCCCTGCATTCAATCTACCAGCACAAGCTTTACTTTTAAAATATAACCAAACTAGCTGGGCATGGGGCTTATGCCTGTAATTCCAGAATTTTGGGAGGCAAAAGTGAGAGGATTGCCTCAGCCCAGGGATTCGTGACCAGCCTGGTCATCTTGGTGAGACCTTGTCTCTACAATAAGTCAAAAGAATTAGCTGAGTGTGGTGGTCTGTGCCTGTATTTTCAGCTACTTGAAGGCTGGGGCAGAAAGATCACCTGAGTCCAGCAGGTCAAGGCTGTGGTGGCTGTGAGTGTGCCACTGCACTCCAGCCTGAATGACAGAGTGAGACTCCAACTAAAAAAAAGTATATATAAATATATATTTCTTATATTTATTTTATTTTATATATATTATATGTATATTTATTATATATAGTGTGTATATATCTCTCTAATCTGATTACTTCACTTACTACCTCTATCTCCTAAGTCAAAACCCCCAACTTTCTTCCCTAAACTATTTGTTTTTTCTCACAAGTGTTTCCTGGAAAGTAGCTGGAATGGCTTTTTAGAAATGTAAGTTAGGTCATGGCATTTCCTTGTTTTAGCAGAGTATCCCATCATCCTCATGATGAAAGCTTAACTCCTTACCATAGCCTGGATAGCTTTCCCTCTTAGCCTTCTTTTCTTTGCTTTGGTTTGCTTCTCTCTTTTCTTTTCTTTTTCTTTTTTTTTTTTTTGAGTTGGAGTCTCACTCTGTCACCCAGACTGGAGTGCG
>NW_007110064.1:0-1074 GCF_000164805.1 Carlito syrichta
AAGGGATTCTGGGTTCTCCTCGGTCCAGGGAGTTCCAGAGGGCAGCGAGCTTCTGAGCTGTGATGAAAATCGGTCCCAGGTGGACGACCTATTTCCTTTCGAACAGCTATGTCTGTGGCCCCGTTTCCTTCAGAGGGGTAGGAAAAAGGCCCACCAGAAACAATTTCAAAGTTCCTTCAACGATCGATTGACTCAGATCCCGAGGGATACCAAATACCTAGTCCGGTTTACTTGTGTCTCTGAAAGATTCCTAGCGATCATGATGCCAAACCACGGATCGAAAGCCTGAACTGTCTCAGTCTGACATCCGATGGAGTTTTCTTTGGATCTGCCGTGGGGCGGGGCAGGCTGCCACTCGGCCTACGGTAGAACGTGACTTTAAAAATGTCCGAACGCCTCCTGAGACCTAGCCATGGGAAATTCATCTACGTCTATCCCGTCCAGGCGACAGAGCGAGACTCCACCTCAGGAAAAAAAAAAAGGACGAACAAAAGACTCTAAGACAAACGTACCGATTTCTTATGAAACGCTTTCTTCAGGTTCCATTTCTGTGAAAGACAACTCATAGTAGATCCGTTTACTCATTTAGACCGAATAAGTCTTATGTGTACACAAAGCGTCACGAGATCGTTTGCCACACAGGCCCCTTTAAAATTAGCTCTGCTGGAACTTTTTCCTATAAGATGATTGAAACTCGAATCTTCATTCTCTAGCAGTCTGCTTTGAAATATCATTTCTGTCAGAGCCCTGGCAAGATAACCAGCGTTACAAAAGAAAACAAATCCTTATGGAACCTATCCAAATACCCATCTGCGGGAAAAACAAAACCAAAACAACCACGAAAACTGCAGATGGCCCCCAGAAAGGGAGAAGAGGGGTCTCATACCTTTGTTTAGGTAAGGGAGGAGGGTCGTGTCGAGCGACCACTCATTCATTTGGAGCTTACAAGGTCGTACTCGACAAAATCAGATTTTTTGGAGTCGGAGTCTCACTCCGTCGCCCAGACCGGAGCGCAGCGGGCGCTCCCGGCCACCGCAGCCTCGACCTGCCGGGTTCCGGCGATCCCTCCGCCTC
>NW_007110065.1:0-710 GCF_000164805.1 Carlito syrichta
CATTCCTATATAACAACAATAAGCAGACAGAGACCCAAATAAAAAGCACAATCCCATTCACAATAACCAGCAAAAAAAAAAAAAAAAAAATGAAATACCTAGACATCTTCCTAACCAGCAAAGTAAAAGACCTTTACAATGAGAATTACAAAACATTGCTCAAAGAAATCCAAGAATACACAAGCAAATGGAGAAATATTCCATGCTCATGGATGGGAAGAATCAACATTTTTAAGATGTCCATCCTCGAAAGGCAATCTACAGATTCAACGTAATACCCATTAGGTTACCAACATCATTCTTCTCAGACCTGGAAATTACAATACAGAAATTTATATGAAAATATAAATGACCATGAATAGCCAAAACAATCCTTAGTAAAATAAACAAAGCAGGGTTATCACACTTCTGGACTTCAGACTTCACTATAAGGCTACAGTAATCAAAACAGCCTGGTATTGGTACAAGAACAGGCACATAGACCAATGGAACAGGACAAAGATCCTGGAAGAAGCAAAGCCTCAATTCCTCAACCAACTCATCTGTGACAAAGCCTCCAATATCAACCACTGGGGAGAGGAGAACCTATTCAGTAAATGGTGTTGAGAAAACTGACTGAACACATGCAGAAGATTGAAATAGGACCCCTACCTATCGCTACACACAAAAATTTACTCTAAATGATCAAAACCCTAAATGTAAAACCTCAA
>NW_007110066.1:0-863 GCF_000164805.1 Carlito syrichta
AGACATTCAAGGAGGAGCTGATACCAATTCTACTGAAGGTATTCCAGGCGATTGAAAAAGATGGAACTCTTCCCAAATCATTTTACAAAGCCAACATCACATTGATACCCAAGCCAGGTAAAGATCCAGCAAAGAAAGAGAACTACAGGCCAATATCTTTGATGAACATAGATGCTAAAATTCTCAACAAGATCCTAGCAAACCGGATTCAGCAATACATGTCAAAAATTATCCACCATGACCAAGTAGGCTTCATAACTGGGATGCAAGGCTGGTTCAACATTCGTGAAACCATAAATGTAATTAAATGCATCAACAGATGTCAAAACAAAAACCACATGATCATATCACTAGATGCAGAAAAAGCTTTTGATAAAATTCAGCACCCCTTCTTGATAAAAACCCCTGAACATCTAGGCATACGGGGAACATACCTCAAAATAGTAAAAGCCATCTACGAGAAACCCACAGCCAGCATACTCCTAAATGGACAAAAATTGGAACCAATTCCCCTGAAAACTGGAACTAGACAAGGATGCCCACTCTCTCCCCTCCTGTTCAACATAGTATTGGAAGTCCTGGCTAAAGCAATCAGAGAAGAGGAGGCAATCAGAGGTATTCAAATAGGAAAAGAGGAAGTCAAGTTATCTCTCTATGCATATGATATGATGGTGTACCTTGAAAACCCAAGAGAATCTGTCAAAGGCCTCCTTACATTGGTAAAAGCCTTTGGCAAAATCTCAGGATACAAAATAAATGTACAAAAGACAATCGCATTTCTCTACACCAATAATAAACAAACAGAAACCCAAATAAAAAACACAGTTCCATTCACAATAGCCACAAAAAAAAAAAAAGAAATA
>NW_007110067.1:0-761 GCF_000164805.1 Carlito syrichta
CTATGTAGAATTCAATGTAGTGTAAACAATTGAAGAGTATTTAGTCATTATTTAATAGTTTGGGGGTATTGTTAAATTGTGAATTCTCCGGTTCTTAAAAATTATTTGTCCTTTAAATAATAATGTATTGAAAATTTTAAATCAGTTATATTGAGAGATATCTGACAGATTGTTCCTTCAATTTTAATTGAACAATTTGGATTGTCACAAATGCATACAATGATGTAGCCACTAGAAAAATCATAATATACAATGTTCTAGCACCCTACATCCCTATCGCAGTCCATTCTTCTTTCTAACGTTGGTTTCTGATATTCACTGATCTGTTTTGTGTCTTACTGATTTTGTGATTTAGAATCTTATGTAATTTAATAAAAAAGTTGTTTTTATGTCTGGCATCCTTTAGTGAACTTACCACTTAAGAATCATTTGTGGGCCAGACTCAGTGGCTCAGCCTGTAATCCCAGGACTTTGGGAGGCCGAGGCGAGTGGATTGTTAGAGTCCTAGGGTTTGAGACCCACCCAGGCATCTTGGTGAGACCTCGCATCTATAATAAATCAAAAATAGGACAGGCATGGTAGGACGCGCCCGTAGTTCCAGTTACTTGGAAGGCGGAGGCGGAAAGAATGCTGGACCCAAAAGGCCAAGGCTGTGATGGCTGAGAGCATACGACTGCATCCAGTCTGGGTGACAGAGTGAGAATCCAACTCAAAAAAACAAAAAAAGAAGAAGAATCATTTATGTTGTGATGAGCATTATG
>NW_007110068.1:0-883 GCF_000164805.1 Carlito syrichta
GCTCACTTCTCAAGGCAGCACACACAAGGGCACTAATGAATCCATGATCAGCAAAGCCTGCGAGATGGACTGGGGATAGGAACAGGGACACATAGGAAATCAAAGTTTGCAAAACCACCTTTTTGCCCATGCTAACCAAAAGACGAGTTTGTAAACAAATAAATTGGAGGCTCAAGTGATGACAAGACAATTGAAGAGGTAGGGCATCGTGGACACTATAGGACCACTGGGGCCTGCTGAGAGCTATTTTCAAATCCAGATACCCCGGCAACATCCACCTGCAGAAAACCGGAGGCTTTAAGTTGAGGCAGTTGGCCTCCCCATCACACCCTCTCTGGAGCCTCTCAGAGACCTCAGTGAACGTCTTCATAATGAGCTTCCATATTCAGTTTAATAAATCGCTATGATGTGTTGCTTGCCGATTACAATATAATTCTGTAATACAAATTAGAGCAGCCTCCACGTCTTTGGAATGTAGTGTGTTAAAATTGGTGCATGCAGGTTAAAATATACAGATTCGAAACACCATGATTTACACAAAATTATCACACAGGTTTTGATAGAGCCCTGGCCTGATTCAAAAGACCAAGTTTCATCCGAAGCTGTCTCATTCCCTTTGAAAGTCCCTTGATCTCTGTGCAATCTTCTATTAATTATATTACAGGTAAGGTAAATAAAAGTGTGGTGATAGGAAATCACAGCCTCCTTTTTTCTTGTGGAGACTAAAGGTTCGGGCTCCTGTGAAGTCTGTGGGTACTGAGGGATGAGAAAGGTATTCGAGGACCAAGAGACTATATTTATTTTGAAATGTGATGGGAAGATCTGACATTCAATAGCTCAGATCAAAGCGGGGAGGGGGCAGGGCCATGTGGCAGCATGGGGG
>NW_007110069.1:0-1300 GCF_000164805.1 Carlito syrichta
TCCGCAGCCTCGACTTGCTGGGTTCTGGTGATCTTTCTGCCTCAGCCTTCCAGTAGCCAGAATTACAGGCATGCACTTCCATGTCCAGCTGATTTTTTGACTTATTGTAGAGATGAGGTCTCGCCAAGTTGCCCAGTAGAGTCTCAAACCCGCGGGCTTAGGCAATTCACTCACCTTGGCCTCCCAAAGCACGGGATTACAGGCTGAGCCACTGAGCCCAGCCAAATTACAGATTTTTTGAATTAGCGTGAGGGTGTCAGTCCCAGTCTAAAGACCATCTGTGACTAAACAAAATATCTCAAGATTGGTTTGGATTGGAAGTACAGGGAAGGTGACTTTACCTAGGCCAGATTTTACCTAAAAGATATTAGTAGCAATCAAATCAAAGAAGTCAATGTGAATGATATGTTGCAAGGTAAGCTCCGCTAGCATTTAAGCTCTCTGCTGGCATGAGTGTTGTTAATTTTGCAAGCTTTTGTGTCCCCCTCCCCTCAAAGTGTGCCTGTTCTGTAGTAGGCACTAACACACCCTAGTTAAACGAATGACTAGGAAGGTCAACAGTTTTAAGCTTTGAGAAAAAAATACCTAAACAGGACAAGTGACAGTTTAGTGGCTGAGAGGACCAGATGCCATGGGATACCAATGGGATAAAACCATGAATTCAGTCAAATGTTCAAGAAAGAGGTCATAAAAAATTAGTTGTAAAATGTCCAATCCTATTGGATAATTGTCAAGTGTCATGCAATAACATTCCAGACACTCTGCAGTGACTGAGTTAAGAAATGAAACTTCAGACTATTTATGAGGTACTTGAGCTGGGAATTCAAATCCCTAAGCTCATCCTCTTCTGTTACCATTCTGTCCAGTGACATTAGGAACAAACAGGCAACCTCACTATGTTTATTGGCTTTCAAAAAATATGTTTTCAAGGCTTATATACACAGCCACCCAGCTGCTTGGTTAGGCCAATGCAATGAGGGATATTTTACATATTTCTATTGGTGACCCATGCCACAGGCTGTCCAGACTCTATCAATAGATATAGTCACTTGTGTCTTCAAATCTAATCAGATCAGAGAGCCAGTTCAAGAAACCCCAAAATCAGTACAGCCACCTCATTATTAAAATCTGTTTTTCTAGAACCACTTTCAGTATCAAAAATCTGTATTTTGTCTGGACTCTCTAGAGAAACAGAACCACTAAGACATATAGACTATATGTACATAGGTAGATAGTCTACAGATGATAAGGAATTGGCTCACACAGTTATGAAGACTGAGACGTCCACAGATCTTCTTCA
>NW_007110070.1:0-1242 GCF_000164805.1 Carlito syrichta
CAGGCATGGGCCACCCTGATACCCAGTGATTCCCTGTTTTAAAAATGTAAATTATAGCCAGGTGTTTCTCCCTTTCAGCACAGTATTCAATAAATTGCATGAGATATTCAGCACTTTATTATAAAACAGGCTTTATGTTAGATTATTTTGCACAACTGTAGGCTATATTAAGTGTTCTGAGTACATTTAAGGTAGGCTAGGCTAAGCTATGAGGTTTAGTAGGTTAAGTGTACTAAATGCATTTTTGACATGATATTTTCAGTTTATGACTGGATTTATCTGGACATAATCAGACCACAGTCGAGGAACATCTGTAATTGAGTACCTACTACAGTTCCAAAGGTGGACAAGTGGGAAAAGCCAGAGGACGGACCTACTATTCCCAATGGTGACACTTAACCATGATCTTGGACAATCTCATGATCTTGGACAAGTCCACAAACCTCTTTTTCTGTATCTTTCCCAGCCTATCCTGCAGAGACTACAAGAGGTTCAAAGGAAATTGAGTTTAGGAAGGCTTCAGAGTCCTGAAAAAGTAAAAGGTATTAGCACCATTGTTGCTAGGAAGAGCCAGGAAAGGTCCCAGACCACCTCTGCTGTCAATGTGTCATTGATCAATGTTCTGACTGACGACTGTTTGTGACGCTCCACTGTTAACACTAATTCAGATATCATTGAAATCATCAGTACAAGTGAGCTATAACAAGGTTCCATGTCATGGGCACGTACACACGGCATTCTTATTGATAAAATCAGTATGGTTTGTATATGGATAATATGGTTGAATTTTGTTGTTACCCCTCCACATATTCATGTGAACCAACTGGACTCTCAGATGTTTTGGTGATTTATTTCTGAATATAAATACCACAGATGGAACTAAGAAGGACAAAACTCAAGTTTCCTGGCTTCTGTTTTCTCTTCCTTTAAGTCACTGCCCTCTACCCTTCACTCAGGAAGAGGGTCACCCTCTTTGCATCCAAAGAGGCCCAGTCAGTACTAAAGGCTCTTACGATCTAACTAAATATCTTCAAGTCTCAACACGTTTACTGACAAGTGAGAATGGAGGGGCTGACTGGATCCCACACTTTCCCAGAAAAACTTTCTCTAACTTAGAACGACACGGAGAGCCCCTGTGTTCTAGCAGTGCCTGTTTTCCAGGCACCCCTTTAAGTTTTGGCTATACAGAGAAGACACCCCTATAGCCAGCTGGGGGCAGACAACAACCCAAAAGTCCAACAT
>NW_007110071.1:0-1315 GCF_000164805.1 Carlito syrichta
CGGTCTCAGGCAATCCACTCACCTCAGCCTACCAAAGTGCTGGGATTACAGACTGAGCCACCGAACCCGGCATTTTTTTACTTTTAACCAAAAACTACATGACCCCCATGCCTCACCCTCCCTATACACCCAATCTTGCTCCACGTGACTATTTTTTTGTTTCCCCAGATGAAAAAAATCCTCAAAAGGAAATGTTTTACTGATGAGGTGAAAGAAAAAACAGTAGAAGCGCTAAAAGTCATCAAAATTGACAAGTTCAAAAACTGTTTAGAACACAGGAAAAAGCATCTGTATTGCATCAAACAGAGAGTACTTTAAAAGTGACTGAAGTTTAAACATGTAAAAATAAATATGCACTTTTTATAAATAAATTCGAGGTATTTTGGGGTCCCTCCTCTTAGTTCAAGAAGATGTGTATAGGTGCCAAGTTGACAAGGGGTGAATTGTGATGGTTAATTTCACGTGTCAACTTGACTGGATGGAGGAATGTTCAGCTAGCTGGTAAAACCATTCCTGGGTGTGTCTGTGAGGATGTCTCTGGAAGAGATTAGCATTTGAGTCAGTACACTGAGAAGAGAAGACTGGCTGGCACCGGTTTGGCTGGCCATTATCCAGTTCCTTGAATCCCAGAATAGAACAAACAGGCATAGAAAGGATCTATTGTTGCCTCCTTAAGCTGGTACATCTAAATTTCTCCCC
Source organism: Carlito syrichta (assembly GCF_000164805.1). NCBI lineage: Eukaryota > Metazoa > Chordata > Mammalia > Primates > Tarsiidae > Carlito > Carlito syrichta. The sequence continues at coordinate 700 of NW_007110071.1, forward strand.
CCTTGGGTATTAGAGCTCCTCATTTTTGGGGCCTTCAAACTCTGAGATTGCTATCAATGCTATCCACTCCCCAAAGTTTTTAGACAATTGCTTACGAGGGGGGGACAAAAAAAACCGGAATTATCTTTTTGAGGGTGAGCCCCATGTAGCACAGGCTTCCCTCAATAGGCTAGTGATCCAGGAAGCCATTGGCATCAGAGTACCCGCTACCATCATTTTGAGAGGCTGCATTCAGCGTCAGGGATTTTTTGTTGTTGTTGAGATTCTTTCAACGAGTTTGCCCATTTCATAATGGGTGATTTGCAAGCACAGCTGCCCACACCACACTGAGTGTTCTGCAGTTTTTAACCCAAAATGACATAACCTTCATGCCCCCCCATTCACTTGGTCTCACCCTCAGCAAATTTTTTGTTTCCCCAGATGAAAAAGTTCTCAAAGGGAAGTCTTTTGCTGATGTGGAAGAGGTGAAACAAAAAATGACAGAAACACTAAAAGGCATCGAAGAGTTCAAAAACTGTTTTGAGCAGTGGAAAAATGTCTCAATAGGTATATTGCATCAAACAGAGAGTACTCTGAAGGTGACTGAAGTTTAAACATGTAAGAATAAATACACAAT
>NW_007110072.1:0-973 GCF_000164805.1 Carlito syrichta
AACCTACCCAGCCAAGATAAGCTTCATCATTGAGGGAGAAATAAAATCTTTCCCAGATATCCAATCCTTAAGAACTTATGCAGCCACAAAACCATCTCTACATGAAACACTTAAGAAAGTACTAAACAGAAGAAAAGGAAAAAAGAACAACGTTCTTCACAAGAGTACAGGGAAAAGAATAAAATATACACGAACCAACCCCAAAAGCAAAAGAAAGACAAAAAAAAAAAAGAAAAAGAAAAAAGAAAAAACCAAGTGGAAGAACAATAACTCAATAAGAACTCCATGATAGGGATGAATTCTCACATTTCAATAATTAGTCTGAATACGAATGGACTAAACGCACCACTGAAAAGACATAGAATGACAAAATGGATAAAATATCACCAGGCAACAATATACTGCCTTCAAGAGACCCATCTCACTAGAAAGGACATACACAGACTCAAAGTAAGAGGATGGGAAACAAATTTTCAGGCGAATGGAACACAAAAGAAAGGAGGAGTCACGATCCTAATTTCAGACAAAATACCATTTAAGCTATCAAAAATTAAAAAAGATACAGAGGGCCACTACATAATGATAAAAGGTTCACTCCATCAACAAGAAATATCTATCCTAAACATATATGCACCCAACATAGGCACACCAACATTCATAAAGCAACTTCTAGGAAAACTAAAGAAAGACATTGACTCTAACACCATAATAACTGGGGACTTTAATACACCACTCACAACCTTAGACAGATCATCAGGACAAAAAATCAGCAAGGAGATCCGGAACCTCAAAGAGACTCTGGACCAAATGGACTTAATTGATACCTATAGAACACTCCATCCAAAGACCACAGAATACACATTCTACTCATCACCACATGAAACATATTCTAAGATCGACCACATAATTGGACACAAATCAAGTATAAGCAAATTTAAAAGGACTGAAATTCTGCCATGCACCTTTTTGGACC
>NW_007110073.1:0-1332 GCF_000164805.1 Carlito syrichta
AAAAACTGCTGAACACTCAACAAGGTGTGCGCAGGTGTGCTCATAAATCACCCACCATGAAACAGACAAATGGATTGAAAGAATCTCTTTAAAAAATTCACTGAAGCCAAAAGCAGTCTCTCAAAGCAATACTAGCTGGTACTCTGATGCCCATGGATACCTAGAACACTTACCTAGCAGGGGAGTTCTGTACTGCAAGGGGCCCGCTCTCCAAAAATAATTCCTGTTTTTGTGTGTATATGTGTGTGTCCCTCCTAATATGTCACTTTTGAAACCTTGTCAGGGGAAAATTTACCCAGAATGCTGTTCCATGGTCAGCTCTAAATTAAGCTGATTCCCAGGCAAGATGACAAATTGCCCTATCTCTCTTGCCTGATTTTTAACTTTTAAAATGGTAGTGAGAGGTAGCAAGGACTGGCAGGACCCTTGGGAAGAGATTCACATTCATAAAATGCCAATGATGTGCCAAGTGAACAAGACTTTATCCCCGCAGGCTTCCAGTGCAAATTACCCAAATTAAGCTCATGTTTACCTGTCTTATGTGATTGTTTTTGCAAAGTCTTGATTCTTGTTGCTGTTGTCAAAGTCAGTGAAAATGAAATAAGGTGGTATCTCTGGAATCTAGAACACCAACCTATGCCCTGTTATAGACTTTTCACATGGCACTATCATGATCATTGACATCACTGATTCTCTGGCCCGCTGCGGGAAGATATTCTGACATATTCACCACCAGGGACAAAGTAGCTCCATGAATCACTGTGTAATACATGGCAGTCCCGCTATAGGGTGATCATTTAAATGGAAGGAAATAAATGGCCAATACAAAGTGATCCCAGAATTCAGTGTCATCTATGACTAAGGCTCAGAGGCTTTATGCTCACAGATGGCTACTTGATGCACCTGGTTTTTGTTCTAAGAAATCAACTGGTGCCATGAACATTGTGTTGTGAGGACCAGAAGTCAACTCATGTTAGTCTAGGCAAGGTGTCATGTACTCTAAGGGCTCTGACCTCAGGAAGAATCGAGGACTTACAAGATTTAGAAAGTCACTACACAGCTTTTTCTCATACCTCCCTCCATATCTCCTGGGGACCTATTGGTATCTCCTCTGTAACACAAGCCAGCTTCAATCTCCCCTCTTTGCCAACTGCTTCTCAAGTCATTCATCACCTTGCACTTGGCTCCTTTTTATTTTATTTTATTTTTAGTGTGAAAACAGGATTCATTGAGAGGATAGAAGAGCTCCTACAGTGGGAGGGGACCCGAAGGGTTTGCCCACTTGGCTGCTTTAAAATGGGCAACCTCTCCACACTGGCTTTCTAGCTTGGC
>NW_007110074.1:0-633 GCF_000164805.1 Carlito syrichta
CCCACTGGTAACCCAAGGCCACACCAGTCATTCAGGTACACGTCCCCTTCTCTACCTCAGACCTCTCACATATAAAAACAGTCTTAAATCATACACAATTAATCCTGCCACTCCCTCTATTTCTAACTTCAACCCAGCAGATAAACCTCCTATAATCTGCTTTTGTTATTCCACTCTCCATCAATTTCTCCTCCTTTTCGCCCCCCTCCCCTCACTGCTTGATAACCTCCTGGTGGCATCCCTACAAGTGGCAACAAGCCTTTGTTGTTTTCTTATCATAAATTTCTCTCAAGTTATATCTAAACTGAAACTATATCAACCTTCTTTCCAGACAATAGTAAAGGGATCATGTAAATAAATCCTGTTAGCTAACTACAAAAAGGTGTTAATAAACAGGCTAACTAAGACAGAATAAAAGAGGTTTATCAAAAACCAGATAAAAATCCAGCAATAGTGCCAGGCTTGGTGGCTCAGCCTGTAATCCCACGCCTTTGGGAGGCTGAGGTGAGCGGATTGCCTGAGCCCGCGGGTTTGAGACCCGCCTGGGCAGCGAGACCTCATCTCTACAATAAATCAAAAAATCAGCCGGGCGTGGTAGCGCATGCCTGTAATTCCGGCTACTTGGAAGGCTGA
>NW_007110075.1:0-1042 GCF_000164805.1 Carlito syrichta
TCGCGACACTTGCTTCATTATAATAATAAGTTTGTGAGCGCCTGAGCCTGCGGGTTCGAGACCCGCCTAGGCAGAAGACCTCATCTCTACGATACATCCAAAAATCAGCCAGGTGTGGTAGTGCATGCCTGTAACTCCAACTACTTGGAAGGTTGAGGCGGAAGGGTTGCCAGAGCCCCAGCAGTTAGAGGCTGCGGTGGCCGGGAGCGGCCACTGCACTCCAGTCTGGGTGACAGAGTGAGACTCCAACTCAAAAAGAAAAGTGTTGGTGACCACACATTCTTCGACTCTCATGTATTATACATTGACATGAGACCAAACAGATCCTCAGACAAGGTTTTACTGGGAATTTGTTCAAAGGAGAAAACACGGGAGGAAGATTTGAGAGCTGGCTTCCTGAAGGGGGCTGCCCAGCGCCTTTTATTATGGAAGGAGAGGGGTGAAGCATCCAGAAGGTGTGTGTCAGCAGGAATAAGCTTTAAATATGCAGACATAGAATAAATAAATTTCAAGTATAAAAAATGATGAATTAGCTTAACCTACTTTGGGTTTTTTGTGTTTTGTTTTGTAGATACAGAGTCTTGCTATATTGCCCGGGTTAGAGTGCATCGCAGACTTGAACAATCGGGCTCAAGCGGTCCTCTCACTTCAGCCTTCTGAGTTGCTGGGACTCAAGACACACACCACCATACTCCAGGGTTTTTTGTATTTTTCATAACGATGAAGTTTCCCGACAAACTTCCAAGCTCAACATATCCTCCTGCCACTGCATCCCAAAAGGCTGGGATCACAGTCATGAGCTTCTATGTCTGACTGGTGTTTTTATTATTATAATGAAGCAAGTGTTGCAATCGGCCACTCTCTGTGTCTTGTTCATATGTGGATGAACAGCGGACTGGCATCTATTGTCCAAAGCGAGACTAATGGTAAAACATTGCCTATTTAGTAAGTTTTTAAAGGTTGTGGTCTGTAGAGTGGCTCTAGATGGACCGTCGCTGCAAAATCTGGTGGTTAAATACATGAGCAAAGCAGAGTCCTGTCC
>NW_007110076.1:0-821 GCF_000164805.1 Carlito syrichta
TTGGTTTGGGAGCAGACTCCATATTAAATGACAATGTACAAAGTAACAACTGCAACTGAGAAAGCTGTGGGGGAGGGGAGGAGGCGAAAGGCTGAAATTTCTGCAAATGACACTGGACAAAAAGAAAAAAAAGGGGGGGAAATGATGTGCTAATACTGTTTGAAAATGACAGCCTGTTAATTATCATTGCATTCCTGAAAACACAGGCAAATGATGCCACCATTCTTTTTTTTTTGAGTTGGAGTCTCACTCTGTTGCCCAGAATAGGGGGCAGTGGCCGCTCCCGGCTACCACAGCCTCGACCTGCTGGGCTCCAGCGATCCTTCTGCCTCAGCCTTCCAAGTAGCCAGAATTACAGACATGCGCTACCACGCCCAGATGATTTTTTTATTTATTGTAGAGATGAGGTCTCGCTGCCCAGGCGGGTCTCGAATCCGCGGGCTCAGGCAATCCACTCACCTCAGCCTCCCAAAGGCAGGGGATTACAGTCTGAGCCACTGAGCCCAGCGATACCACCACTCTTTCGTATGTATGCTAAGCAAGCCTAACAAGCACAAGAATTGCATGCCTCTTTGAGGAAAATGAGACCCCTTGAGAGCTGAATTTATATCTAAAACAAATCCTTGGTGTTGCCACCGAGAGGTTATCGATTTGGAAACCATATTCTTTCTCACTAAGAAAGAAAACAGAAATTCTTTTGTCAACTGGAATTCTTAGTTACTCTAGAAAGAATTGTCCTTCTACATTTATATATGTATATATTTTTAAAGAAAGGCAAAACTACACTTAAACATAAGCTTTTGATCACACTTCAAATATCT
>NW_007110077.1:0-606 GCF_000164805.1 Carlito syrichta
GAGCTACTATGCCAATCATGCTATTATGGGCCATTATAGGTTTTGCAGAGAGATAGTTCATTTCCCCCTTTTTTTTTTTTTTTTAATAATTAATCAGTATTTTTATTATAGTTTTGTGGGGTACAGTTAAGGGTTAGGTGGACAATTACGTTTCATTCAGACACCCTGTTGATAAGAGGTGTTTTCCCAGCCCCAGACAGATATTTGCTACTGTTAATCCCCTCCCCCTCCCCCTCATAGTTTCCCAGTACCGTCAGTCATTTTCTTATAGTATTACATTGGATGTTCAAGGTCCATTATATGAGTGAGAACATGTGATATTCTGATCTTTGTTTCTGTGTGAGGTCACTCAGTATTATAGACTCTAGTTCCATCCAGGTTGCTGCAAAATTCATGATTTTGTTCTTTTTTATGGCTGCGTAGTATTCCATCGTGTATATGTACCACATTTTTTTAATCCAGTCCTCTTTTGATGGGCAGCATGGTTGTTTCCAGGTTCTTGCTATTGTGAACAATGCTGCGATAAACATACGTGTGCAGGTATCTTTTTTATAGAGTGATTTGTGTTCTTCAGGATATATTCCCAGTAGGGGATTGCAGGGTCAA
>NW_007110078.1:0-1151 GCF_000164805.1 Carlito syrichta
CTTTTTAAGATATATAAAATGGGCCGGGATCCGTGGCTTAGCCTGCAATCCCAGCACTTTGAGAGACCGAGGCGAGTGGATTGCCAGAGCCCGCGGGTTCAAGACCCACCTGGGCTACTTGGCGAGACCTCGTTTCTACAATAAATCAAAAATTAGCTGGGCATGGTAGCACGTGCCTGTAGTTCCGGTTACTTGGAAGCCTGAGGCGGAAGGATCGCCAGGCCTAGCAGGTCGAGGCTGCGGTGCCTAGGTGCATGCCACTGCACTCGTCTGGGCGACAGAGTGAGACTCCAATTGAAAAAAAAAGTATTTCTATAGGCATTTTATATGGAGATGGTTATTTAAGACAGATAGATTTGGCCTGGCATGGTGGCTCATACATATAATCCCAGAGCTTTGGGAGGCTGGGCAGGAGAATCATTTGAGCCCAGGAGTTCAAAATCAGCCTGGACTACATAGCAAGACCTATGTTTGCATTTTCTACAAAAAATTTTAAAAATTAGCTGGGTGTGGTGGTGCATGCCTGTAGTTCTAGTTACTCTGGAGGCTAGGTCAGGAGCAGCCCTTGAGCCCAGGAATTTGAGGCTGCAGTGAGCTGTGACACACCATTGCATTCCAGCCTGGGTGACAGAGCAAAACCCTGTCTGAAAAAAAAAAAAAAGATTTGAATTCTAAGCCAAGCTGTATCAGTACTATGTGACCCTAGTGCCTGACTTCTTTAGCCTTAGTTTCCTTACCTGTAAAATGGGGATGATAGCAGTACCTACTTCCCAGGTTTGTAGTATATATGAAAGCAGGAAATGTAATAAATTGCTTAGCACAGGTCCTGCTATACAGCAAAACAATACATATCGTTAAAATTACCATCATCATTATTTTCAAAAAATTACCCTTTATTGGGGTAAAATTTACATACAATAAAATGCACCCATGAATTATGACAGATGTGATACCTGTTAACTATTGCCATAATTCAGATATAGAACATTTACATTAGCCAAAAACCATGATTTTAAAATAGAAAAACTAGTGTCTTATATGGTAGTAATGCAATGGAGAAGTCACTGTGTAAAGCAAAATATCAACCATAAAAGAGAATGAGTAAGTGCTAGCTATAATTACAAAATGAGGGGGAGGCATGTTCATTTTGA
>NW_007110079.1:0-973 GCF_000164805.1 Carlito syrichta
GCGAGGATATGGAAGCGTGGACCCCGTCACCCGACAAGGCAGTGAGAAGAGCTCGGGGGAGCCGGGCATTCAGTCAAGAGGCTGTTGGCTGACTCATTTTGCTCACACATCTCTGGATATTGTCCCTGTCATCCAAGATGGCCTTGTCGCTCCCATGCCTCACCCCCTTCTCTGCTGCCTGACACCATATGCCCCTCTGGGGAAAGGGTGCCAGTTACTCCCTCGATTCCACTCTCAAGGACCCAAGAAAGGAAGAAACAAAAGGAAGGAAGGAAAGAGGGGATCGGCCTGGGGCAAATGCAGGGCAGTCCCCGGACACACAACCCCAGACACTCTCCACACCCTGCTTGTGGCCATCTCCCTCCTTGATTTCTGTCACCGGCTGCTGTCCCCAGTGTTTATACAACTAGAAGAAATGAAAGAAAAAGGAAAGGTGGAAACTGAAAGAACACTTGGGCCACCTTGGACCACCTGCCCAGATGGCGGTGGCACTGTGGAAGAGGAGGGGTTGCTCTAGGGGGGCTGTGGGAGGGAGGGGCCCTGCATGGGATCTGTGGGAGGGAAGGGGCTACTCTGGGGGTCATTCATGGTGAGGAGCCCCTGGGGTTCTCTGAATCTCTCCTTGGCTGTATTATCAATGGCATATGCGACTTTCATGAGAGGGATTAAAGCCCCTGATGAAGGGATTAAGCCAAATGCTCTTCTGTGCATTGCTGGTAAGTGGTAAGTCTGGTAGAAGTGACTGGGCTGGCTGTCATCTGGGGTGCAGGCTCCTCTGGCTAGGGGCAGAGATGAGGATACAGACACTCCACCCCGGAGACCCTCTGGGCACCACGGGTCTCCCTCCCTCCATTGGCCTCACGCAGGAGCAGCCTCCCTCTGGGTATTTTCAGGCTGAGGCATCCCAGGAGGCAGCCTTCCTGGGCCACGCATGCCTGCTCACAGTCCCGAGGCCCATGGGGAGAACAGGTTT
>NW_007110080.1:0-1039 GCF_000164805.1 Carlito syrichta
CGTTGTGATAAGATTTTAGGTTAAGGATAAGTTCATAGGTAATTAATATACAATCATAGGGCAGTATAGAAATGTAGTAGGTTATAAGAATTATAAAAATAAATAGTATAAAATTAAGGTAATAAAATTAAGTCATTTAAGTAAACTTATAGATTATAGTATAGTGTTAAGTTAATAATATTAATCGTCAAAAATATTAAAGGTTAGTAAAATTGGATTGAACTTAGAGTTAACTTGGAAAGTTTTTTAATCAGGACTTAGAACTTAGAGTATAATATGAATGATTTATTGAACATTGTGGAGAACATTTTGAACAATCTGTATTGAAATTGTGCACCTGTGATTCATACATCATGGAATTGTAATTGTTCACTGGGAACCTGAAAGTCTCGTGACGGTACATGATTTGTAAAGCGTGTTACACATCAATGAACTTGTACGCCCCCAGCAAGTAATTGTCACACTGCTGGAGATTATAGAAAATGGTATATAAGTTGGAAAAGGTTTGAATAAAATTGGCTTCAGTCTTGGCCAAACTGTTCCCAGAAGAGCTGCCTCCGTGTGGTTTCTTCTCTCCGTTCTGATTCACCGGTGCAGTCCTAACCCCCCCCTGGTCAGTGCAGGTCACCGACACTCACTCTTTCCCCTTGATTTGTGTTCCTTTCCATAGAGGGCCTTTGCGTACGAGCGTGAAACCTCCGTGTTTCACGGAGAGAAATCTGCAAGACATAGTGCCGCAATGAGTGACACAAGTGCTCCACAGTCACGAGCCGGAGAGCATTATGTGTGGATGGGGAGAATTCTAAGTTGTTTTTCCCTATGGCGTTTAAACATAATAAGGACTACCAAGGCTGTGCCGTTTTCATTGCTGAGTAAGCACGGAGAGCCTCTGTTACACTGGGGGGTGAAGCTGGGTCTTCCTGGGGACACGCTATTGAAGCCTGCGCTGCACTGCACTTCATTGGCAGTCTGTATACACTGGCTTTGTGCGTGCTCTCCTCCCTGATTCTCAGAGCTCTCCTGTATATGCACTATACTA
>NW_007110081.1:0-802 GCF_000164805.1 Carlito syrichta
GATGGGGAATATCGTTGGAAGATAGGTTTAAGTACATCTTTGTGGAAGAAAATGAGTGTATTCTGGGCTTGCAGAATCCGAGATGGGGTGAAAGTATGTCCCTGGAGCTCAGGAGAGAATCTAATGTGTAGAGAAAACTTAAGGAGTCATCCTCTTATGATGATGGCTGAGGTCACACAGGAAGAAGGTAGTCTAAAGAAGAGAAGGTTTCTGAAGAAAAGACCCTAGAACAGCAGCTTGTAAGAGAAAGGGAGGAGGGAGAGCTAGGAAGGGGGATGAGAGGGCTGGCTGGTGAGAAGGTAGGATAGAGCCACAACAGATGACAAGTAGGGAAGAATGGGACGATGGTGTATATGGCCAACAGTATTAGATGCTTCTAGAGTTCGTCAGCTAAAGCTGATGGTTCTACTTGTGATGTAGCAATGAGAATACACTAGTGACTGATGAAAACAGAGGTGTGACCAGGATAGAAACCAGATTGTATTTGGGCTGGTGACTTGGAAAACAAAACCCAGGCTACTGTTTCAAGAAACTTGACTTTTAAGGAAAGAAGAGAAATGACGTAGTAAGACATAGGCTCAGTCTCCTTTTGTTGTTGGTTCGGCATAGAACATCACTTTAAAAAAAATTTAATATAAAGATGTGGGATACATTTCAGGGTTAGGTATATAAACATTGATCATGCAGGTACCCTTGTTGATGAAGTATGCCCCTCCCTCCCCTGACAGTTTCCCACTACTGCCAATCCCTTTCTTATAGTATGATAATTGTTCAAGACCCACTTATGAGTGAGATCGTATGG
>NW_007110082.1:0-419 GCF_000164805.1 Carlito syrichta
TCTAACATTATATAATGCGATTAAAGAGATAAAACAATACTACTATTGTAGAATTACATACAACTATGCAAAAATGAAGTTAAAAAATATCCTGATAATTAAGTTAATAATTACCATTATCTAAATGTGAGAAATTTTGTTTCTTTAGCCAAATATTAACCACAAAAAGGATGATTTTATTATTATTTTAATATGCTTTCTCTATTAAAATATTAAGGCTATATTATTGTAAAAGTAGAGAATAAAATTAAGAAACTCATACCCCTTTATTAGTGAATATAGAAAAGGCAAATTGCAATTCAATTGCTAATTTTAGCAATATGCGAAAATGTATTGTTGAATTTAAATTGCTGGTTTTTTGCTAAGTCTTGTAATGCCTGTGTTCATCAGTGATATTGGTCTGTGGTTTTGTTTGATTG
>NW_007110083.1:0-761 GCF_000164805.1 Carlito syrichta
TTCTTCCACAATGCAGAATCTCACAACAATGCTAGTTGGCACACTGATTCTGATGGGTTCCTAGAACACTTACCTAACTGGGGAATCCTGTCCTATGAGGGGCCTGTCCTCCAAAAGATAATTCCTACTTTTTAGAGGAGGTCCTCCCTCATATTCCATGAGATACAACTGATAATTAATCATGAAAAATCTAAATATATAATTTTCTCTTTTTAAAAAATAAAATAAATAAATGTTAAAATAAAACATTAAAGGCAGGATGTGCATTAATATCATAATTGGGAGCATTTTTTGCAGATTTTTCTAGCTGCTGAAATGGCTCTTGTGTGTTCTCATCAGGAAATATGAGAAAGAGAATTCTTCATCTTCAAATAATTGCATAATTTTTTCTCCTGTTTGTGGGGAACTTTTAAACAACATTTAGGAACTGAAATTATATATATATATATATATATATATTCGTGTACACTCTTTTGCAGAGAGAGTTGTATTTCTTTGTCTGAAAGAAATTTTTTCTGGTTCATTTGTGTCTTTTCTGTGGTTTTATCTTGGATCTCTAGATCCTTCAAGCAGAGTTACCTGTTTCAATTTCAAAACTGTCAGATGTATATAGCTCTTGTGCAGAAAGACTTTGAACCAGATTAGAATGATTACTGTAAATGAAACTTTACTGTATCAATTGTCATTTTCTTCCTCTTCTTGAGGAATCTGGAGTTTAATTTTTAATGCAAAATTTGAATACAGTAGAGAACTTTTTTATG
>NW_007110084.1:0-1179 GCF_000164805.1 Carlito syrichta
CACTGCACTATTCAATATAAAGGTTATGATCATAACATAATTGTCATTATCCTCATTACTTTTCAGTGGATGCTATTGTTCTTTAAAGGATGCATGAAGGGGAAAGTACTAAATAGTTAATATATTATTTCAAAAAATTTTATACCTAGATATGAGATATTTTAAGGTTAATTTAGTCAATGCACTTTTTAGTAATATAATATAAATGGTATGCTATTTTTGAGTTATTGTAGTAGGATTTTAGATATGCCATTGAAAGATCATCCTTTAATGCTGTCTCATTTGTTAAATGTTTCATGGTATAAACAAACTTAATTTTCATTGTTCTCATGAGTTTTTAAAATAGTATGATTTGACTGGGCTCAGTGGCTCAGCCTGTAATCCCAGTACTTTGAGAGGCTCAGGAGAGTGCATTGCCTGAGCCCGTGGTTTCGAGACCCACCTAGGCAACGTGGCAACACTTCATCTCTACAATAAAAAAAAATTAGTTGGGCATGGTAGTATGCATCGGTAGGAAGGCTGAGGTGGAAGAATCGCTGGAGCCCAGCAGGTCAAGGCAGCAGTGACTTGGAGCATGCCATTGCATTCCAGTCTGGGTAACAGAGTGAGACTCCAAACTCAAAAAAATAAAAAATAAAAAAAAGAATAGTATGATTTAATTTTGTTTGCAAGTCCTAGTGTCTGTCTAACATGTTATCTTTGACCTTTTCTCATATTTTAATCTTTTGCATTAGAAATAACTCCCTCCCTGCTTTATTTTATGCCCTCTGGTTCAATTTTAACTACCTGCAAAGGGACTATTTTGTTTTCTGGATACCCTTAGCCTTATGACAACAACCTAAATTGTGTCAGAGGGAGTTGGCATTCAAGTAAGGATATTTAAATTTTTCTTCATTTCATTGTATACTTGAAGTTAATCTTTCCAGAGATGACAGAATCACCATTATTTCTAAAAGTTTAGCAAGTAATGTTGACTGACATGGTTGAAATTAACACAAGGGCATTTATTATACAATTTTCTTGTGTAATTAAAAGGTAAATCAAGATGACAAGCAATACAAAAAAGAGGTGTTGCTCCACATTACATGGAATCTTGAGGAAAAAAGGTTCAAGTGTTGTTTATTGCAGAGGCTGAATTTTGTCTTTCCTGACTTTGGTTATTTCTATCTCTCTGTTCTG
>NW_007110085.1:0-856 GCF_000164805.1 Carlito syrichta
TTGGTATTTGAGCTCTGATATGCACAAAATCGAGAGAGAGTAAACTAGTGAGCATATCTGAAGATTTCCAAATATTTCATTTCGTTGTCAATATTGTTTGCTCCACTTCTTGACTTTATTCATTTCTCTTTGTGCTCTGTCTGTTTCTTCACCAACTTTTTTCACAGGGGTGATAAAGCCCTAAGGATTTAGCTCTTCTCAGTTGACACCACTTTTTTATAATACTAAAATTTTGTAAACACATCGCTGACATCCTTGCCAAGACAAACTCTTCAGAACTGTCTCTGAAGCTCAAGACTGTTCTTTCTTTCTTAGCATTGGTATTTCTCCAGTGGTGTATCAGCCAGTGGTTTAGCTGTTGTGGTGTGGAGGCCATGCCGATTAATAATAGTCACTAGACGTATGCTAACTTATTTGTTAGCCCTTTGATTTATTGTGAAATTTTTCTGACTCACTTATCAAATGCGTTTGGCTACTAAACAAGAAAAATACTTCAAAAAATGTATCTGATTCATTTGCGTTGACATTTGAAGCTCATCAAAATCATGTTCTTTTTTTTTTTTTTTTTTTTTTTGAGTTGGAGTCTCACTCTGTAGCCCAAACTGGAGGACTGGAGTGCAGTGCCTCGACCTGCTGGACTCCACCAATCCTTCCACCTCAGTCTTCCAAGTAGCTGGAACTGCTGGCACGCGATACCACACCCAGCTAATTTTTGATTTATTGTAGAGATGAGGTCTCGCCAAGTTGCCCAGGTGGATCTCGAACCCGTGGGCTCAGCAATCCACTCACCTAAGCCTCCCAAGACGTGGGATTACAGGCTGAGCCACCGAATCCAGCTCAAAATCATGTTAATGAT
>NW_007110086.1:0-1364 GCF_000164805.1 Carlito syrichta
GCAGGCCAACCAAGAACCTTATAATGATTATGGTCAGCAACACCTGTTCAGAAGACTACTAGGAAAACCCCCGTGAGATGCAGATTGTGGAAGAAGTCCTCATTTTTCCCCTTTTCCCTCTCCCATCACTTCCTTGAGACCACCCCATTGAAGTAGTGGTTTATGTTAGTGCAGCAGGTGGAGTTGCATAGCCCCAAAAGAATATCCTTTCCTTTAGGAAGGAGAATCAGAAAAAGAGACTCTGTTATGCAGAGAGAAGGGAGGTGGGGAGAATATTCATATATTTTTGTTTCATTTCTCTGACTTTTGTTGTTCAGATATGCACAACTGCAGAAGGTTAACTGTCTTAAAGAACTCTGTGTTTTTGGTCAGAGGAACTGGCAAAGGGGAACTTAGGAGTCCAGAAAGGGAAGGATCAATTCAGAAGACAGATATTCTGAATTCAAGTTTTGTGTATCACTCCTGACTCTCTCTCTCTTGTACAGAACACACCCAAAAGGAGCACATCAAAATCTTCAAGAAGAGAAGGCATACATGAGACTCCGTTCAAGTTTTAGGCCAGGTCCTCCATTTCCCTTGTGGTGAGCAGGCCCAAACAGCATGGCAAAAGCACTGAGAACTAAACTGATGTTGAAAGCCACTGTCCACAGAACGCAAAACGGACCTTACAATCTAGACCTCATGAGGTGATTACTTGCTCAAACAGGCAAATTGAAGTTCTCCACAGAAATTTAACAGGACCTAGAGTCTCAAGCACAATATTCTAAATGTTTATAATATAATCCAAAATTAATATACTGACAACCAAGAAAAAGAGTAACCCAATCTCAAGAGAAGACAATAAAATAAACAGATGCCAAGCTGAAATGACCCACATTCTGGAATTATCAGACAATGACTTTTAAAAAAAAATTTATTGTTTTATTTCAAAGATGTGAAGTACAATTCAGGATTAGGTACACAGGTGGTCAATACACAAGTAAAATTTGGCCCTCCCTTTGGTCCCCAATATGCCTAGTTTGAGATCAGGTACCCTTATTGATGTTGTGTCCCACCCCCCTCCCACCCCAGCTGTATCCCACTACTGCCAATCCCTTTTTTATAGTATTATGGCAAATTATCAGGGTCTGCTTGAGTCCCATGTCAATGCTTGCCCTCCCCTCCGTGCCCAGTAAGGAGCTGACTGGGATGTGTTCACACTTGAAGAGTGTGTGAAAGCCTCTAGGCATTGGACAATTTGCATTTCTATACAGAAAATATATTTTTGAATGGCTGATGTGTTCCAGGGACAGAGATAAACAAAATTATTTTACATCCCACCAGTTGTTCATAGAATATTTTGTGGATAGTGACTACAATTACAG
>NW_007110087.1:0-770 GCF_000164805.1 Carlito syrichta
TGACCTAATGAATTGATTTCATGACTCACTGATGGTGACCAATAGTTTGGAAAATCTGCTGTGCATGATATCATCTCTATGTCAATTTTGTACAATGCATTATGATCATCCAACTGACTAGAGAGTCTGTGATTACCTTCTGCAATGATATCACGGTTTCTCTGTCCTCCTGGAAGTGTTCTTTGTCACTGTTTCTCTATTCTCGTATATAGGGAGCTATATAGACATATACATCTAGTAAACCTAATCCTTAGAAGTAATGTATATTCTTCTGTATCTTTATTTCAGATAAAGAGTTATCACTAACTCTTGAAAATGCTTAAGTTGTTGCATTTTATCTATTTGTGTTGAAATGTCAGTTTCAGTGTTTGTGTCTCACTTAGTATTTTCTGAGCATCTAGCATTCCCGGGCACTCCTCTATGTCCTGAGAGCACACAAAGGAACACATCAAGCAATAACCCTGCTCTCAGAGAGTTCACCTCTTATAATATGCATATTACTTTAGGGACACCTGGGAATATGGGTGCTTTTAAAAAGCTAGTACAATAATGCATTCAATTTTTAAACACCTTTGATAAAAATCTCTGCTTTGCCTATACCATTCTTGTAGAGTATATCTCCAATGGCTGACCTTTTAAAATCCAGAAATGAATTGAAATGTTCCTTGATTCTTTCTAGTAGTGAAACTCAGCAATTAAAAAAAATGTTTCTTACTATGACAACTTGGTAAGGGCTCTATTACTTCCAGGCCTTCCATCATCTCCTATGA
>NW_007110088.1:0-1329 GCF_000164805.1 Carlito syrichta
CAAACCTGCAGTTAAGTCCCATTTATGGAGTCTACTTGTAGGACTTCTGACATTTCATTCACTGTCTTTGCAC
This sequence comes from Carlito syrichta, assembly GCF_000164805.1. Taxonomy (NCBI): domain Eukaryota; kingdom Metazoa; phylum Chordata; class Mammalia; order Primates; family Tarsiidae; genus Carlito; species Carlito syrichta. The sequence continues at coordinate 74 of NW_007110088.1, forward strand.
CCTGTTTCTTCATCTTTCAAATGTGAATATTATGTTTTATGTTTTACACTGAATTATAAGGGTGTCAAATGTGATTAGCTAAAAATGATTTGTAACCCATAAATCAGTATATGAATATCCCCTATGAATGCATGTAAAAAATATTTTAAGCTGTCCCCCCTTATTTTCCACCCTATTTTCTATCCCTTCACTGTCCTATCATTTCAGACTCTGTCACAATCTAGAAATTAAACTGCAGAGTATATTTTAGGCTTTTTGTTCCTTTTTGATATTGGTTTGAAAATGAGATTATATTATTTATTTATATGGAAGAATTGCATGGATGACTTATCCTTATAGGAGTGTGAATGGTGAATGGTGAATCAGACCATTGTTTACAGGTTTTCCAGAAGCATCTGGTGCTTTGACCTTGGCAATGGTGCCTGATGAAGAGGAGGAGCAGGACCAAGAGAAGTTGCAGCGGTCAGAGATAAACAGATCTCTTCTGGCTGTGACAAAGGTTCAAATGTTGCAACATTATTATTATTGTTATTTAGTCGAAGTCTCACTCAGTCGCCCAGGCTGGAGTGCAGTGGCATGCTCACAGTCACCCCAGTATCGACTGCCTCAGTCTTTCAAGTAACTGAAACTACAGGCATGCGCTACATGCCTGGTTAATTTTTTGATTATTGTAGAGATGAGATCTCACCAAGTTGCCTGGGCTGGTCTTGGTCTCACGGGCTCAGGCAATCCACTCGCCTCGGCCTCCTAATGTGCTGTGATGACAGGCTGAGCCACCGAGTCCGGCCTGCAACATTATTTTTTAATTTATGTAGAGGCTTTAGACATCTCTATTTCACAGAAATTTATCAATAAGAAAACTATGCCCAGTTCAAACTTCTCTCTAGAGGCATGGATTATCCATGATGCCATTTGACCTTTATGAAGAATTAGGAGTCAAACCAAGCTGTTACTTAGTAGTGTTCATCACAAGTCACAGTCTAGGGCATATTTATGTGAAGTGTTTGTGCATGGCGGCCCCTCTTCAAGGGAAGGGTAGGAGTACCAGGATTTCAGGCCTGGACTGTGGTATTGGTTTCACATTATGTGTTTGGGAATGATCTCATCATTTTAGCTATTAGATAACTCTAAAATTGCATTGTCCAAGAGACAATAAATGTATTTGCTAAGAAAGAGATACTGAAACTAGACCCTTTAGTTTCAATCCCAACTCTACTCTGGGCAAATTGGGGATAGTAATACAATTGTTGATTTTA
>NW_007110089.1:0-382 GCF_000164805.1 Carlito syrichta
AGTTTTAAATTCTCTCCATTAATGTCTTGATGTCTGGGTTTGTTGCATGTAACCAGTCATTCTGGGGGCTCTTCATTGTTTGTGTTCCAGAATCTGTTTTCTCAGTGTCTGATTTCAGGGTCTGTGTGAGACCTATATTCTTCTTTTGGTTTTTCTTCATTTGTGTGGTTTTCCCCCCTTCCTACTTTTTCCTTCCCTCCACGTCACCATCTTCTTTAATTCTGTTATTCAGGGGTAAAGGGATTGGTTTTACTTCTCTTTGTTCAATCTCCTATTCTTTATGTATGCCCTCTTACTTTGTTCAATTCTGGAGTTGCACTGTAGGTTGGTGGTGGTCCTTTTTGCAGTTTTGAGATTTACTTAAGGGGACAGCTTTGATTCA
>NW_007110090.1:0-1385 GCF_000164805.1 Carlito syrichta
GCATATTGATATATATGCCTAAAAAATAATTCCAGCTATAGACTCTTTAAGGACATACACATTAAGTACAAGGAGTAAGATAGGTTTGAAGAATGGGAAGCGATACACCATGCAAAAACTAACAGGAAGAAGCTGGTGTGACTGCATTAGCATGTACCATCACAGACTTCAACATAAAGAATGTTATGAAAATCAAGATATATCTTTCATAATTGCAAAAGGGTTGATTCACCAGCAAGACATAAAAGTCACAAATGTTTGCACACCAATAACCTAACTTCAAAATACATTAAAGAAAAAAATTATAAAATTCAAGGGAAAAATATGCAAATGCACAGTGATACTTTATTAATAATTGATATAGACAAGCAGATTAAAAAAATCAGTAAAAATATAAAAAATTGAACAATACTATTAGCCAATGTAACCTAAATAAGTGTACTGCCCTTAACAGCCGTGGAAAACACTTTTTTCCTAAGTGCAAATGGAGTGTTTACAAAGACAGAATGTGTGTTGGGCCATAAAATAAGCCTCAATAGACTTCAAAAGATTTAGCCTTCCAATTTTGTTTCTTTTTGCTTGTCTTTGCAACCAAATGCATTCTACTCAATTTAGAAGGTCAGAGGTTGTAAACAAATAGTTATTAAAAAGAAATATAAAATTACAATTGTGGTAAGTTCTCTCTATAAGTGAAATGAGGACAGCAAGGGGAAGAGATCTGATTTGAATTGGAAACATGAGCTTACCTGTGGAGTAATAGGGAAGGGGAGCACATGCATGGTTGGAGTAGGGAACAGAAAATAGATCAGCAAGACATTGCCCATGACAAGGATTTTGAATTTTGTCTAATACATGGAGTGAATAAAGAAGGATTTTAAGCACAGAAGTAGGACGAACTTGCATTTTAAAATTTTACTCTGGCTACAGTATTAAGAAAGGTGGGGGAAAAACCAAGAAGAAAGAGCAGATGTGATAAAATGGTTAACAGGCTGCCACAAGAGCCTCCAAAGTTAAATGGTAGTGTGGAGCCCAGGCACCCCTTTCTTTCAAAGGGATGCCAGAGAACACTAGAGTCTCATGGGTCAAAAGCAGCACAAATAAGTAAGAAGAAAGTCGCTCTTTTTTCCCACTGAACCCAACAGGCAAAATTGCAAAGTGGTCTGGGATAAAGGAGACACAGTACCTCAAGGAATGTATGTATCTCATGAAAGGTGTGTGGTGGAAGGGGGAAGATGGGTGACTTAAAGAAATCTGCATTCAGATTGTAGTAAGAATGAGGGATTGGATGAAAGACAATCCAGTCAGAGGGCTCTAAAGGACAAACTGATTGTGCAGACTGCCAAAGTTACAGTTTGAGATGAATAAAAGTGTTAGGTCAGGAATCC
>NW_007110091.1:0-700 GCF_000164805.1 Carlito syrichta
TAAATCTATGCTTGCTGTTTTGTTTCCTTTTGCTACATTATTCAAGTGTAATAGTTACTATACGATTTATGAAAGAATTAATGATGAGGTATTAACTTAATAGGATATAGCATAGTATTAAAGTCCAATAACTAGATCATATAAAAATTAAAGTTTAGACATATGAAACATATGAATTATAGTAAAGTTTGGTAGTTTAAGAATAAGTTTTAACTGAGTTATAAGGCATTACGTTAAATCATAATAGGATAATAGTATAACTGACAGTTAAGTCATTTAACTAAACTTATAGATTATAGTATAGTGTTAAGTTGATAATATTAATTGTTAAAAATATTGGGAATCAGTTAACTTGGATTGAACCTAGAGTTAACTTAGAAAAGTTTTTTGTATTAATCAGGGTATAGAACAAAGAGCATAATATGAATGATTCATTGAACATTATGGAAAACACTTTGAACGATTTGTATTGAAATTGTGCACCTGTGACCTTAATGTAAGCACAGTAGGCATCATGGAATTCGAATTGTTTGCTTGGAAATTGCTGATCTCGTGGTGGTCTTGTGATGTATAGTTTGTAAAGCACGGAACTTGTACACCCCCAGTAAGTGATTATCACACTGCTGGAGGGGATAGAAAATGGTATATAAGTTGGAAGGAGTCCGAATAAAATTTGGCTCCAGTCCTGATCAGACTGCTC
>NW_007110092.1:0-793 GCF_000164805.1 Carlito syrichta
CATTTCTTCACTCTGCACCTTTGGCCCATGGCTGTGTCTTTTGTCACAGGACTCTTTCACTTGCTCCATGCTTCACCTAGAACCCTAATAAGAGCTTTTTAATGAACGATTGGTTTTAATAAACCTCGGTGAACCTGACATAGAAGACGCTAAGCCAAGGTCCTCCTGCACCCATAACCATTTAGAGGGCAAAGCTACACATCCCAAGTTCCTGAGCATCCTCCAAAGCACTCCAGGAAGCTCAAGAGAAAACTCTTACACATGCTAGGGTGTCTCTAGGCATGGACACAGCCCATCACAGATTTTCCCTTTCCTCAGGTCTTGTAACTAGCCCAGTGTACTCTCTAACCACATGTTCAATAATGAATGGACCAGATGGTTGGATAATCCCAAGCAGAACTAGTTTAGGATGAAAAATTCTCAATAACTTTCTAGGTTTACCTTTCTTTGATGAAAGAATGAGCTCTTATTCAGAAAGATCACATTTAACTTTTGAAGATGAACCCATAAAAATCACTGTTGGCTGGACACAGTGGCTCAAGCCTGTAATCCCAGCACTGGGAGGCTGAGGTGAGGGAATTGTCTGAGCCCACCGGTTTAAGAACAGCCCAGGCAACTCTGCGAGACCTCATCTCTACAATTAAAAAAAAAATAGCTGGGTGTGGTAGCTCCTGCCTGTACTTGCAACTACTTGGATGGCTGAGGCAGAATGATCTCCTGAGCCCAGGTTCTGAGTCTGTGGTGATATTTGGAATCTTTGTTATACACTACTAATCTGCATTGGTGGTGAGGG
>NW_007110093.1:0-1208 GCF_000164805.1 Carlito syrichta
CACAAATGCCAGCTTAGTGAGGCACTAGCTTTGATTTTAAAATGGCTTAGCAAAGAGCGGCAGATATGTATCTACATTAGAGGACATTTACTTCCTTTCTACCCATTTAACAGGGTATTTACTTCCTTTCCCAAATTTTTAAAGGGCCGCTGCCCATAATTGTTAAAAACAAAACAAAAATTAAAATTGTGCTTTCCGGTTATACGCTTTTTACTTTTATTTTTTTATTTTTTGAGTTGGAGTCTCACTCTGTTGCCCAGGCTGGAGTGCAGTGGCATACTCACAGCCATCCCAATGTTGACTTGCCAGGCTCAGGCTATCCTTCTTCTTCAGCCTTCCCAGTAGCCAGAACTACCGGCTTATGCTACCACACCCCGCTCGTTTCTTGATTTATTGTAGAGACAGGTCTCTCCAAGTTGTCCAATTGGGTCTCGAACCCACAGGCTCAGGGATTCCACTCACCCCAGCCTCCCAAAGTACTGGGCTTACAGGCTGAGCCTGGCCTGGTTATACACTTTAAACAAGAACAAAAATAAACATATATTAAATTATAAGACTAAAAAAATTAACTCACAAAATGTTAAATGCATCTTCTTCACGACTGTCAAAGGAGAGAAGACTCTGCTGGGACTTAGTTGCACACAAAAATCAGTGTATTTGTTAGGATGTCTTTGCTTACAAGGAAGAGAAATCTGATTCAAATGGGCTTGAACAATACTTATCACCTCACACTTCTGGAACTCCATGGGTAGGTTGGGCTCTAGGCGTAGGACAATCAGGAGCTAGGGCTCTTCTCCTGGGCCCTTCCCTTCTTGGTTTCCGATTGACCCTCACCTTGTTACAGGATGGTTGTCAATAGAAACTGTGCCAAACAAATAGACAATGCTTTTTCTTTTTCTTTTTGCTTTCTTTTTTTTTGAGTTGGAATGTCACTCTGTCGCCCAGACTGGAGTGCAGTGGCCGCTTCCACCCACTGCAGCCTCGACCCACTGGGCTGCGGCGATCCTTCTGCCTCAGCCTTCCAAGTAGCCAGAATTACAGGCGCGCACTACCAAGCCTGTCTGATTTTTTTATTTATTGTAGAGATGAGGTCTCGCCAAGTTGCCCAGGCGGGTCTCGAACCCGTGGGCTCAGGCAATCCACTCACCTCAGCCTCCCAAGGCACGGGAATAACAGGCTGAGCCACCGAGCTCGGCTGATATGCTTTT
>NW_007110094.1:0-528 GCF_000164805.1 Carlito syrichta
CTGAGCACCCCTTCTATGGCATGGGGGGTAGTAACATACGGTTCTTGTCCCATGGTTATTTTGTCAGTGTCTTTGACAATGGTGGCAAGTGCTGCAATGATTCTTAAACATGGGGGCCATCCTGCTGCTACTGGATCTAACTTTTTTGAAAAGTAGGCTATGGGCTTTTTCCAGGGGCCCAGGTGCTGCATTTAGACCCCTTTTGCAATTCCTTTCAGCTCATCCACATATAGATGGAATGGTTTTGTCAAATCAGTTAACCCAAGGGCTGGGGCTGAGAGTAACGCCTGCTTGAGGTTGTTAAAGTCTTGGCCCATGGCCTCTGTCCAAAGTCTTGCTTGTTTTTAGTGGCCTCGTAGAGCAGTTTTGCCAACTCAGTGAACCTGGGGATCCACAGGTGACAGAACCCTGCTGAACCCAGAAACTCATGCACCTGGTGGACATTCTGTGGTGGGGGAATTCTTAGAACGGTTGATTTTCTGGTTGTTCTTTCACCCTCTCTGCCCTTCTTTTATTTTGTACCCCAGA
>NW_007110095.1:0-982 GCF_000164805.1 Carlito syrichta
CAAGCAGTTAAAAAACAAATATCAGTTTAATTCAAACTCTTCACAAAAATGGAAGAGAAGGGAATAATTCCCAACTGACTATATGAGGCCATAATTCCTCTGATAGCAAAGCAAGAGAGACCCACAGAAAGAAAAAAGAAACAAAGAAAATCCCAAACAAATATCACTGATGAACACAGGCATGACAAAGTCTTTGCAAAAAACCAAGTTAAATTCAAAACTACATTTTTGCGTGTTGTTAGAAATAGCAATTGAATTAGATTGTGGTCTTTTCTATATTCATTAGTAAAGGGGTATAAGTTTCTTAATTATATTCTCTACATTTGCAGTCATATATCCTTAATTTTCTAATAGAGGAAGCATATTAAAATAATAATAAAATTGCCCTTTTCCTGCTTACTCTCTGGCTAAAGAAAAAAAATTTCTTGCATTTACGTGAAGGTAAATATTAACTTAATTATCAGGATATTATATTTTAACCTCATTTTAGCATAATTGTATGTATTTCCAAAAATGTAGCTTGTTTTACCTCCTTTATCACAGTATATAAAGTCATATTAGGAAAAGGATAAATTTGGTTTTGATAAAAACTTGGTTTTCTACATGCAACCATGTTAATGTACATTATTCATTTTTCATCATTTTCTGATGACACTCAAATATGTTTTTCAAACTTGTGGATGAACCTTTGTATTGTTTTGAGTACTTAGCTATGAAACTATGATGACATAAACATTATAGTCCATGTCTTTTCATTTCCTAAAGGATGATTTCTCTCAAATGTATTTCTAAGGTTGCAGTTTCTATACTGTATTCTCTTAGACATGAACAGCTAACACCAAAGTGTTTTGCAAATGTAAGGTCTAACTTATACTTCTAACAGTATAAACATACACAGTACCTCTTCCTTTATGATTTTTCCAAAATTACACATTTTTCATTTTTCAAGGTTTTTTTATGTTTTGGTTTGATTGTCAGAGTC
>NW_007110096.1:0-1341 GCF_000164805.1 Carlito syrichta
CCTGGGCAATAGGTCCAATTATCTAAAACCCTTGCCTAGAATTCAGACACACACTAGAGCAGGACCCTTCAGGCAAACTCTGATGATCACTTTTGACAAATGTTCTCCTTGAGCATAATGTAGTTACTCCAATGCTTTTAGAAATGACTACACTTACACTCAAACAGTCTTTACAAAATGAAACCCAAACACATCCCGGTCCCCACCCGACACACACACCCAGCCACACACACTCTCTGTGTGCAGTCAGGTTTCTTTTAGCCAATCTAAAACAGAGTGTAAGTTGGTAAATAAATATTTAATTCATGCAACCAAAACCGTGAAAGACCGAGCTCCAAATACAAAGTTTTGCATTCCTGAGATACACTATATAGATTAAAAAATCCACTTACAGCTATCCTTTAACGAAAGAAAATGGAAAACAAAAGAATTATTCACATGTATGCCTGCATTGAACGAAAGCCACTTACAACCTTCTGCCACCCAGCATTACTCTAGAAACATTATTTCCATGATTAAATCCAAAGGTTTAAGAAAAGTAAAAGTAGCAGGCGCGGTGGCTCAGCCTGTAATCCCAGAACTTTGGGAGGCTGTGGTGAGCTGATTGCCTGAGCCCGCGGGTTCGAGACCTGCCTGTCAACGTGGTGAGACCTCATCTCTACAATTAAAAAAAATGAGTTAGGCGTGGTAGCGGGTACCTGTAGTTTCCAGCTACTTGGAAGGCTGAGGCTGAATGATCGCCGGAACCAAGCAGGTTGAGGATGAAGTGTTCAGGAGTGACCACTGCACTCCAGTCTGGGTGACAGAGCGAGACTCCAACTAAAAAAAAAAAGAAAGAAAAACAGAAAACTAAAAGTAGTCAAGTAGAACTGCCCAGGAAGCCAACAGTACCAGCTAGCTGTAATCTCTTTCAATGTTGCCACTGCAATCAAGTGACACTGTCGCAATTTCCCTGAGCGCGTGTGCGCGCGCGCACGCACACACACACACACACCCGAAAAACATGCTCTAGGAAATGCACACACATGGCGGGAATGTACACATCAACATTGAGCCGAGAACAATGCCTACAGACAGCAGCGCAGGATCCACATGAAAAAAGGCACATATCAGTGTGCACCCATCATGCACACGACGTGACAAACAGAAGCAGGCACCCAGTCCCACATGCATATCCCCTACCACAAATCCGTGTGGACACGCTGTACAAACTCACATACAATGTTTCATTCAGAAATCCCAAACATACGCATAGACAGTGCCCAGAGTTATTCACAAAATTCGAGGGGAGGAGGAGTGGGAAGTGCATGGTATTTGCTACACCCAGGTCTCCTGAGCAGG
>NW_007110097.1:0-966 GCF_000164805.1 Carlito syrichta
CGGAAATTCTCAGTTACTCTAGAAAGAATCGTCCTTCTACATATACATTGTTTTCTTTAAAGAAAAGAAAAACTAGTTATACATAAGCTTTTGGTCACAATTCAAAATATCTATTTGACATTTCTTCTCCCTGATGCCTTTTCTTTCAAGAAAATCACACACACACACACACACACACACACACACACACACACACACACACACTCCAACAGGAGAGATATGCATTATATTATATTCTGTATGAATTAGAAGATTCTTCCTCTCTTTAGTTCACATAGCACAAAAAAACACATATTGACTTGCATATTTTTCTATCCATCGTTAGCCTTTATATTAAAATCAGACACCTGGCTTAACATTTTATGGAGAAAAGGTTAGAAGCCCTTAACAACAAATCAGTAAGAGCATTGTAAAATATAGAATCACAGTATCATTATCACAGAAATTCTCTAAAATGTCTCTTTTTTAATTGATTGTAAAGTAATACTATCAGTTATAAAAGTAAAACTATTTTGTCATCCATGTTTGGAAAAGTTCAAGTCCATTTGCATTCATGTAATCTCAAAGAAAACATGAAAAAAAGGCCGTTACTACCCAAATGGATCAATATTTTTCTTTCTTCACAAAATAAGGGATTTATCAAAACCACTTTTACATATCACAGACTTCTGAAAATGATATTTACAGCATGATTACTTGCTATTTCATTTGTTATTTTATATCAACTGGCAAATTTTAACACATACACTTCTGCGCAATTACCAGGGGAAAAATAACCCAAACCAAATTAAAAAAACTACCATAGCTCAATATGTGTGGTGAAATTAGATACATCTGATCTACCTTTTATTCTTTTGGGTTGATCACTCCTTGTGTATCTTTTTTCATCAAATGAATTTCAGAAGGAGGAAAACTACTTTTTAACAAAAAGCATGTGCCTTAGAAATTTCAAATTCTAACAACCGG
>NW_007110098.1:0-739 GCF_000164805.1 Carlito syrichta
ACCAAACTTGTTATATAAGTTATATTGCTTAATCCTATGAATAAAGCTAGGAAATGTTTTATAATATTATTTACATTTTTCAAATGAAGGAGTTGAGATTTATTGCATGTGTTAATTGAGTTTTTCCCAGTTACAAGTGAAATAAATTTGACTCAGACTAATTTAAGAAAAAAGGTTCACATAACTGAGAAATCTAAGAATGGACTTTAGTTGTAAGTGGATGTTGAGTCTTAAAGAATGTCATTAAGCTAATTGATTCCTCTCCATCTTTTGTCTTTTGTTTTCTTGGTTTCCTGCTGTAGGTAGGGTTCTATCCAAGTCTTGGACAAGATAAGATGACCAGTAGCACCACAAACATACATCTTCCAAGCTTAGTCACACCAGTCTAAAGACAATCTCAATCTTTTCCCCTCTTTCCTCACCTCCATCTCTCTATTATTATTTTTTTAATGTCAATTTCAGGGAAGACTTCACTTTATCATTGCTTGGCTGATATGCCCATTCTTGTAACAATAGCAGTGGCCTGGATTAGGTAACATGATTGATTTCTGCACAAGGTTCACATGCAGCAAAGAAAAATTACACAGAGGCCCCAATAAAAGGCAGTTGGAAAGTATGCTGAGAAAACAAATTATAAATGTCACTGTGTTTGCTACATAGAGGGTGACTTAACTTGCTCTACTATTAAATGGCAGGGGAATGATTCAAATCAGTGTCTGCCTGACTTTAGTGCTCATGA
>NW_007110099.1:0-695 GCF_000164805.1 Carlito syrichta
TGTGTTTTTATTTGGGTGTGGAAAAAAGTGATTAAGGCTATAGAAACAAGAATTCCTTTCTAATGACTGGCCATGGATTCAGGGATCTGGTATAAACGTTTTCTTCTTCATTTGTAATTTGAAAGAAGTAGGGTACAATTCAGGGTGAAATATATTAATATTCATTTTACAGGAACCCTTGTTGTTCAGGCCTGTCCCCGAACGTCCCGGCACCCCGGGCACAAACCAACTACTGCAAGTCCTGGCCCTCCCCCTCCCCTGCATCTCCCAACTCTGAAAATCTTTTTTGTTGTCGTTATTATGATGGTTGTTCAAGGTCCACTTATGAGTGAGTACATGTGATACTCAGTTTCTGCTTCCCTGAAAGGTCACCCAGTAGTATAGACTCTAACTCCATCCAGGTTTCCGTGAACTTCGTGAGTTTGTTCTCGTTGTGACTGCATAATATGGCATTGTTCCTACGTACCACATATTTTGAATCCAGTCCTCTTTAGATGGGCAGGATGGTTGGCTCCATGTTCTTGCTACTGCGAACAATGTGGCGATAAACATACATGTGCAAATATCTCTTGGAGAGAGGGATTTCGTTCTTCCCGGTATGTTCCCAGTAGGAGGATGGCAGGGTCGATTTTTAGATCGTTTAGGAATCACCAAATGCTTATCCACAGAGCTGGTCCGAGTTTACACTCCCACGA
>NW_007110100.1:0-759 GCF_000164805.1 Carlito syrichta
CAACCTAACAAGCCACCTAAAGAAGCTGGAAAAGCAAGACCACAAAAACCCTAATTTCAGCAGAAGAATCCAGATCACCAAAATAAAAGCCCAAATCCAGGACATAGAAGACAAAAAGATAATACAAAAAATCAATGAAACAAAAAGCTGGTTCTTCGAAAGGGTAAACAAGATTGATGGTCCCCTAGCTAGACTGAGCAAGAAAAAACGAGAAAAAAACCAAATAAGCATAATCAGAAACACAAAAGATGAAGTCACATCTGACCCTGAAGAAATACAAAAGATCATTAGAGACTACTACGTACACTTGTATGGAAACAAACTTGAAAACCAGAAGGAAATGGAAGACTTTCTGACATCACACAACCTACCTAGGTTGGAACAAGAAGAAATTGAGACCCTAAATAAACCAATAACAATCAAGGAAATCGACCACGTAATAAGAAAACTTCCTACAAAAAAAAGCCCTGGTCCAGATGGCTTTCCAGCAGAATTCTACAAGACATTTAAGGAGGAGCTGATACCAATCCTACTGAAGGTATTCCAGGCGATTGAAAAAGATGGAACTCTCCCCAAATCATTTTACGAAGCCAACATCACATTTGATACCCAAGCCAGGTAAAGATCCAACAAAGAAAGAGAACTACAGGCCAATATCTTTGATGAACATAGATGCTAAAATTCTCAACAAGATCCTAGCAAACCGGATTCAGCAATACATCTCAAAATCATCCATCATGACCAAGTAGGCTTCATTCC